>NC_053027.1:118211584-118412748 GCF_003073215.2 Triticum urartu | reverse complement strand
AAACAAGAACAACAAGCAAAAGGAACACAATCAACCACGTGCAATGCTCAAGCAACATGATGCAAACATGGTATGATATGCGGGATGCGGTATGTGATGCATATGCAAGATTTGGAAAAGAATGATTGAACCGGGCCTCGACTTGGAAAACCAAGAGTGCCACTGGAAAGGTGAGATGATTTCGGTCGAAATTGATATAAAGATCACCGGAATCGGATGCACGGTTTGGAAATGGCAAGCAAAACAAATATGGCACCGGTCTGCGATTAACAGCAAGTGACCAACCAAATGCATCAGATAAATATGCTACAGCACTCAAACATGACAACAAAATACATGGCAGGGATCCACTCATGATGCTTGACAAAATATGAACACTGAGCTACGGCTAATTCATCCATTAATAGGTTCAAACAAGCATGTTAAAAGTGCAAATGATTACAGGTTTCAGACTTAGTGAAATTAACAGCAAATCTGGAATTTATCATCAGGAAGCAATCTTTAGAGCATGAAAACTACATGCTACAGGAACATATCATGGCAAGGCAAGGCATGGCGTGAAATTACTCAAAGCACATAACAAAAGTCCCTTAGTGACCTTGAGCCAAAAGGGATCAGAAAATACAATTGCAAGCATGTGAACATAGCAAAAACATAAACCGATTCAGACTTGGTGAAAAACTGGAGCATGCAAAATAGATTAACAAGTAGGCATTTTTACGAGCTCGATGCACTCACTACAGAGCATGGCATGACAAACTAAGCATACACCCATCAAGAAGACATGGCATAGAAGCTAGACATGGCAGGAACAACAACATAGCATGCACGGATCAATATCAACATCCTCGGCAAAATCGCTAAACATGACAACAATCTGCCAGGAACATTTTATAGCAAAAGTAGAGCTCGATTGACTCAAGATAGGGTGCTCCATAAATGCAAACAAAGGCATGGATGGATAGAGCACCACAATATTAATGAAACATCCTTACTGATCATCCTCAAAAGAGGCACGGATCACTAGGAAACAACATGAACATATGGCATAAAAACAATATCAGGACAAGGACTTAGTGAAATTCTAAGTCCCTGAAATCAGCATCAACGATTAAGCTACTTTGCATGCTTGTGCTAGTCACCACAAATATCACAAAAATACATGGCATACGCCCTTGTAAAGATGGCATGGCATTCTACAAAACACATGTAGCGCTCAGGATCATAGCATACACACATTAATCATGGCAAAAATGACAAAACGCCATTTGCTGAAACAGATCTGCAACTTTCCTCACATAGCCCTCTTCCAACAGCATTTCGGGCATCAAGATGAGCTCAAACGAAAATTATGCAGTGAGATGAAATGATCTACTCGTCGAGACGAACATTTTGATATGGTACACGCATGAATCGGAGCTACGGATGCAGAGTTATGGCATGTGGAAGAATGCAAAATCTAGGGTTTTGGGGGAAATTAGGTCAACCGAGTGATGCTCCAGATCCAGATCCGGCCGGAGACATTGTAGCAGGGCGCGGAGGCCGAGGTTCGCCGAAGGTTGACCGGCACAGGGGCGCGGTGGCTGGACTTGTCGAGGAGAGGAGGGGCTTGGGGAGGTCGCCGGAGACCTGCCGGAGTGCGTTGACGGCGCTGGTGGCGGCGGTGGCCGTCGGAGGCGCGGTGGCGGTGGCCGGCGCCGGAGTGGCGGTGAGGCGAGGTGGCCGGTGACGGCTCGGGCCGGCGCAGGAGCCTGCGGCGCGCAGCGGCGCCCGGTGGAGAAGCCGGCGAGCGGGCGGCGCTGGCGCGTGGGATCGGGCGGCGAGATCCCCAGCGCTCGGGGCCGCGAATGGGCCTTGGGGGCCCGGTTTGGGCCTCCCGGGCCGGTGGCGTGGAGAGGTCCGGCGGGACACGTGGCGGAGCCTCGTTGGGCGGCGGCGGCGGGCGGACGTGTCCGGCCCAATTCTGACACGTCCGGCGGCGAGGGGAGCAGATTTCTAGGATTTGGAAGGAGGGGATCCGGGATTTGGAATGAGGGGTCTATATATAGGCGTAGAGGGAGCTAGGGAGCTCCAAATGAGGTGCGGTTTGCGGACACGCGATCGTGATCGAACGCTCTAGATGATGGGAGAGGTTTTGGTGGGTTTTGGTCCACTTTGGAGGGATGTTGAGCTGCAACACACACGAGGCCTTTTCGGTCCCTCGGTTAACCGTTGGAGTATCAAACGAAGTCCAAATGGCATGAAACTTGACAGGCGGTCTACCGGTAGTAAACCAAGGCCGCATGACAAGTCTCGGTCCAATCCGAAAACGTTTAACACACACACGAAAAAGAGGTAGAAAGGACCACCGGAGGACATAGGAGCGCCGGAATGCAAAACGGACAACGGGGAAAATGCTCGGATGCATGAGACGAACACGTATGCAAATGCAATGCACATGATGTCATGATATGAGATGCATTACAAAGACAAAACACACGGAGACAAAAACCCGACAACGATGAAATAGAATAACTTAGTGCCAGAAATGGCAAGAGTTGGAGTACAAATAAGGTAAATTACATCCGGGGTGTTACAACACTCCACCACTACGAAAGGATCTCGTCCCGAGATCTAGGACTGGAAAAACTCCGGGTACTCAGAACGGAGGTGATCCTCGCGTTTCCAGGTGGCTTCATGGTTGGAATGATGTGACTACTTGACTTTGAGGAATTTGATTGACTTGTTGCGAGTCTTGCGCTCAGTTTCTTCAAGAATAGCAACTGGGTGCTCATGATAAGAAAGGTCTTCTTGGAGATCAATGTCTTCGAAGTTGACGGTGTGGTCAGGGGTCTTGAAGCACTTGTAGAGTTGAGAGACATGAAACACGTCGTGCACATTTTCAAAGTTGGAGGGAAGCTCAAGTTGATAGGCGAGATCGCCTCTCTTGCTGACAATCTTGAAAGGACCCACGTATCTAGGGGCAAGCTTCCCTTTGATACTGAAGCGACGAGTACCTTTCATTGGAGAGACACGGAGTTAAACATGGTCTCCGATCTCGAAAGCCAAATCACGATGCTTGCTATCATAGTAGCTCTTCTGGCACGATTGCGCGGCTTTGAGGTTATCACGAATGACTTTGCACATCTCTTCTGCCTCTGTGATCAAGTCATTACCAAGAAGTTGACGTTCACCAGTCTCTGACCAGTTAAGAGGAGTACGACACTTCCTGCCATAGAGAATTTCGAATGGGGCCTTGCCCGAACTTGCTTGGAAGCTGTTGTTGTAGGAAAACTCAGCATATGGAAGACAATCTTCCCACTTCATACCGAAAGAGATGACGCAAGCCCTGAGCATATCTTCAAGAATCTGATTGACATGCTCGACTTGGCCACTAGTTTGGGGATGAAAAGTTGTGCTGAAACGGATGTTGGTGCCCATGGCCTTCTGAAAAGAATCCCAAAACTTCAAGGTGAAGATGCTGCCATGATCTGAAGAAATCAACTGCGGAATGCCGTGTAGAGAGACAATCCGAGAGGTATATAGCTCTGCTAATTGGGCTGCTGTGATGGATTCTTTGATAGGAAGGAAATGAGCCACTTTAGTGAGTTCGTCGATGACCACGAAGATAGCATCATTGCCACGCTTGGACTTTGGAAATCCAGTCACAAAGTCCATCTCAATGTGGTCAAACTTCCATTCTGGAATGGCAAGAGGTTGGTGGAGACCAGCTGGTCGTTGGTGTTCTGCCTTCACTCTTCTGCAGACATCACATTCATTCATGAACTGAGCAATCTCGCGCTTCATTCGAGTCCACCAATACGACTGCTTGAGGTCATGGTACATCTTTATACTTCCAGGGTGAATAGAGAGGAGTGAATTGTGAGCCTCGTTCATAATGACTTTACGAAGGTCACCTTTAGGCACAACAATGCGATCCTCGAAGAATAGAGTATCCTTGTCATCAAGGCGATAGCACTTGTACTTGGGTTGACTCTTGGCAATCCCAATCTTCACCTTCTTCACCATAGCATCAAGAAGTTGAGCCTCGCAAATCTGATCTTCCAAAGTAGGAGATACTTGAAGGTTGGCGAGGAAACCTTGAGGAACAACTTGCAGATTGAGTTTGCGGAAAGCTTCAAAAAGCTCGGGTTGGTAAGGCTTGAGAATCAGACTGTTGCAGTAAGCCTTCCTGCTCAATGCGTCAGCAATTACATTGGCCTTGCCTGGAGTATATTCGATACTCGGATTATACTCTTGAATCATTTCGACCCAACGAGTCTGCCTGAGGTTGAGATTAGGCTGGGTGAGGATGTATTTGAGACTCTTGTGGTCAGTGAAGATGTCCACTTTTCTTCCCAATAAGAGATGTCTCCAAGTCAAAAGAGCATGCACAACTGCCGCCAACTCGAGGTCATGAGTGGGGTAGTTCTTTTCATTGGGCTTCAACTAGCGAGAGGTATAAGTCACAACTTTCTTCTCTTGCATCAACACTGCACCAAGACCTTGAAGAGAAGCATCACAGAAGACCTCGAACTGTTTGGATTCATCAGGAGGAGTCAGAACTGGAGCAGTGACTAACTTCTCTTTCAGGGTGTTGAAAGCGATGTCACATTTAGGAGACCAAACATACTTGACGTGCTTCTGGAGAAGGTTGGAAAGAGGCTTCACGATCTTTGAGAAGTTCTCAACGAACCTTCGACAATAGCTTGCAAGCCCAAGGAAGCTGCGGAGTTGCTTCATGTTCTGAGGTGGTTCCCAATTCACAATTGCAGACACCTTCTCAGGATTCACCGCTATGCCCTTGGCAGAAATGATATGCCCAAGGTAGAGAACCTCAGCGAGCCAAAACTCGCACTTAGAAAACTTGGCATAGAATTGATGTTCTCTGAGCTTATCGAGCACCAAATGCAAGTGCTTGGCATGATCTTCCTTATTCTTGGAAAAGACCAAAATGTCATCGAGGTAGACCAAGACGAAGTCATTTGTGTAGGGGTTGAAGATGAAGTTCATCATGTGAGAGAATGTCAGAGGAGCGTTGACGAGGACAAAAGACATGACAGTGTATTCATATGAACCATAGCTTGTTCTGAATGCTGCCTTAGGGATATCTTGTTCACGAATGCGAATCTGATGATAGCCCATAGGGAGATCAAGCTTGGAGAATACTTGAGCACCTTTGAGTTGTTCAAACAGCTCATTAATGTTGGGAAGTGGGTACTTGTTCTTTATAGTCTTCTTGTTCAATGGACAGTAGTCGACACAGAGTCGGTCCGTTCCATCCTTCTTCTTCACAAAAAGAACTCCACAACCCCACGGAGAAGAACTAGGTCGGATGAGACCCATACGCTCTTGAATATCGAGTTGTTTCTTCAGCTCCTTCAACTCTTCAGGTCCAAGCTTGTAAGGACGTTTGCAAACAGGTTCCGTGCTAGGCTCAAGATCGATGACGAATTCAACTGGCCGGTGCGGAGGCATTCCTAGAAGCTCTTCTGGAAAGACGTCTCGATATTCACAAATGACCGGAATTTGAGAGATGGCATCCAGCTCGCCCTTCTCATTGAGAGAAAACAGACGGATGGTATTATCCCTTGCGGCAAAGATAATTACATCCTCAGACGAATGAGTCAATTGAATCTGCCTGGCGGCACAATCAAGTTGAGCCTTGTGCTTAGAAAGCCAATCCATTCCAAGAATAAGATCAATATCTGAGTTACCAAGGACCATTGGAGAAGCCAGAAACTTGAAATCGCCCATCATGATAGAAATATCCGGAACCTCGTAGTTTGCGAGCAAGCATTTACCCGGTGATACAACTGCTAGCGGTTTATGCAAAACTTGAGAAGACAACTCATGCTTAGATGCAAAAGGTCTCGAGATGAAACAATGCGATGCACCAGTGTCAAAGAGAACTTTTGCAGGAACATCGTTAACAGGAAGGTTACCCATGATGACATCTGACGAGTCCTCTGCCTGAGCTGCATTCATCAAGTTGACCTTGGCGTGCTTGGGGTTATGCTTGACCACAGCTGTACTTGCAGATCTCACAGGAGGAGGAGGAGGAAGACGCCTCTGATTGAAGCATTGGCATAGTGACCCTTCTGTTGGCACTTGTTGCACGTGACCTCCGAGAGCGGACGGTGATACGGAGCACTTGATCTTGGAGCTTGAGACGAAGTCTTGTTCTAAAAGCCAGGGTTGGGTGGGTGGGAAGATCCACTACCACCTTTGCTCTTCTGCTGATAAGGCTGACGGAACGGAGGAGGAGGCAGCCAATACTTTTGCTGCTTAGCCACTTGAGTTGAGGAAGAAGGAGTCACATCTCTGACTTGCTTCTTGAAAGCATCGCACTTGAGTTGAGCAGCCTCTTGTTTCAGTGCCATGTTGTAAAACTCATCGTACTTCTGAGGCTCGAAAAGCACGAGAGCAAGTTGAAGATCTTCTTTGAGGCCACCCCTGAACTGATAAATCATGCTCTTCTCGTTAGGAACGTTGAGGGAGTCCTGGATTAGGGGGTGTCCGGATGGCCGGACTATACCTTCAGCCGGACTCCTGGACTATGAAGATACAAGATTGAAGACTTCGTCCCGTGTCCGGAAGGGACTTTCCTTAGCGTGGAAGGCAAGCTTGGCGATACGGATATATAGATCTCCTACCATTGTAACCGACTTTGTGTAACCCTAACCCTCTCTGGTGTCTATATAAACCGGAGGGTTTTAGTCCGTAGGACAACATACAGAACAACAATCATACCATAGGCTAGCCTCTAGGGTTTAGCCTCTCCGATCTCGTGGTAAATCTACTCTTGTACTACCCATATCATCAATATTAATCAAGCAGGACGTAGGGTTTTACCTCCATCAAGAGGGCCCGAACCTGGGTAAAACTTCCTGTCCCTTGCCTCCTGTTACCATCCGGCCTAGACGCACAGTTCGGGACCCCCTACCCGAGATCCGCTGGTTTTGACACCGACATTGGTGCTTTCATTGAGAGTTCCTCTGTGTTGTCGCTGTTAGGCTTGATGTCTCTTACGATCATCGAGACGATGAAGAACCAGTGCCTATTGGGCCCTGGAAATCCACCTCGTCATATGACATATACATGGTGGACACCCCAAAAGAAGGAGATGGCGATGGAACAGCGGAGGATGACCCCTCCAAGAAACAGCCTAAGCGTTGGCGTCAGCGGCGCCGCTCAAAATCCCGCCAAAGCAAATACGGTGATTCCAGCACGGGAGATAATAATACTCCGCAAAGTGCCGAAGAAAACCCCTCATGAGAGATGTCCGCGGACGATAATTATATGCCTCCCTCATGAGAGAAGCCAGCTCTCATGAGAGAGCGGCAGATAGAGAGGTCGAGGACGATAATTATATGCCTCCCTCCGAAGACGAGGCAAGCCTCGACGACGACGAATTTGTCATGCCAGAGGATCCCGTCGAGCAAGAGCGTTTTCAACGCAGGCTTATGGCCACGGCAAGAAGCCTCAAGAAAAAACAGCAACAGCTTAGAGCTGATCAAGATTCGCTAGTCGACAGATGGACTGAAGTCCTTGCGGCCGAAGAGCATAAACTCGAACGCCCCTCCAAGAGCTACCCAAAGCGCAGGTTGCTACCCCGATTAGAGGAGGAAGGACTTAAACCTACATCACCAGCACTTGATACGGCCGACCGGCCACCTCGTGGCCGCGATAGAGAGGCCTCTCGGCCCTCCACTCAAGCCGCACCCCGTACCAAGGCACGGGAAAATGCGCCTGACCTGTGAGATATGTTGGAGGACAAGGCAAGACAAACAAGATCGATCTACAGATCGCGTGGGCGCCCCACGACTCGAGACGGTAACCGTCATGCCGGACACAAATCCGGTAGGGCCGAACACAGTAGACAAAGCTCATTGGAGCTACATCGTGATATAGCCCAGTACAGAGGCGCCGCACACCCACTATGCTTCACAGACGAAGTAATGGATCATCAAATCCTCGAGGGTTTCAAACCCGTAAACATCGAATCATATGATGGCACAACAGATCCTGCGGTATGGATCGAGGATTATCTCCTTCATATCCACATGGCCCGTGGCGATGATCTCCACGCCATCAAATACCTCCCACTCAAGCTTAAAGGACCAGCTCGGCATTGGCTTAACAGCTTGCCAGCGGGATCAATCAGTTGTTGGGAGGACCTGGAAGTCGCATTCCTTGACAATTTCCAGGGCACTTATGTGCGACCACCAGACGCCGATGACCTAAGCCACGTAATTCAGCAGCCAGAGGAATCGGCCAGGCAATTCTGGACATGGTTCCTAACAAAGAAAAAACAAATAGTCGACTGTCCGGACGCAGAGGACCTAGCAGCCTTCAAGCAGAATATCCGTGACGAGTGGCTTGCCCGGCACCTTGGACAGGAAAAGCCGAAATCTATGGCAGCACTCACGACACTCATGACCCGCTTTTGCGCGGGAGAAGACAGCTGGCTTGCTCGTAGCAACAATATGACCAAGAACCCTGGTAATTCAGATACCAGGGACAGTAGTGGCAGGTTGCGTCGCAACAAGCAAAAGCGCTGCACTAACGGTGACAATGCTGAGGATATGGCAGTTAATGCCGGATTCAGAGGCTATAAATCCGGTCAGCGAAAAAAGCCATTCAAAAGAAATCCTAGGGGCCCGTCCAGTTTGGACCGAATACTCGACCGCTTGTGCCAGATACATGGCACCCTCGAAAAGCCGGCCAATCACACCAACAGGGATTGTTGGGTGTTCAAGCAGGCAGGCAAGTTAAATGCCGAAAATACCGACAAGGGGCTGCATAGCGATGACGACGAAGAGCCCCGGCCGCCGAACAACAGTGGACAGAAGGGTTTTCCCCCACAAGTGCGGACGGTGAACATGATATACGCAACCCACATCCCCAAGAGGGAGCGGAAGCACGCGTTAAGGGACGTATACGCGGTAGAGCCAGTCGCCCCAAAGTTCAACCCATGGTCCTCCTGCCCGATCACCTTTGATCGAAGGGACCATCCCACTAGCACCCGTCATGGCGGATTTGCCGCATTGGTTCTAGACCCAATTATTGACGGATTTCATCTCACTAGAGTCCTTATGGACGGCGTCGGCAGCCTAAACCTGCTTTACCAGGATACAGTGCGGAAAATGGGCATAGATCCCTCAAGGATTAAGCCCACCAAAACGACTTTTAAAGGCGTAATACCAGGTGTAGAGGCCAACTGTACAGGCTCAGTCACACTTGAAGTGGTCTTCGGATCTCCGGATAATTTCCAAAGCGAGGAGTTAATCTTCGACATAGTCCCATTCCGCAGTGGCTATCACACACTGCTCGGGCGAACCGCATTCGCCAAGTTCAACGCGGTACCTCACTACGCATACCTTAAGCTCAAGATGCCAGGACCTCGAGGAGTAATTACGGTCAATGGAAACACCAAACGCTCCCTCCGAACGGAGGAGCACACGGCGGCCCTTGCAGCGGAAGTACAAAGCAGCCTCTCCAGGCAGTTCTCCAGTCCGGCCATTAAACGTCCAGACACCGTCAAGCGCGCCCGGAGTAACCTACAACAAGACCGCCTGGCACGTTCCGAGCAGGCGTAGCAATGCGGCCCCAACCCCAGCCCTCGGCAAAATGCGACGCCAGTGCTTCGCGTACATAACTACGCTCTAGAAATACCATGGGTACAGGGGGAGGGGCACCATCACGGCATGCCCGAAACACGGCTTAAACCGCACCAGGGGCTGCCGATTTTTTAATTTTCTCTTACTTTCAGGACTCCATTCTTCGGAAGGCTTGTTCGGCAGTTCAATTGCCGCACAAACGATGCAAGAACCAGGGAAGCAGACAAGCCATGCCACATTATGGAACTCCCAGGTGGTCTCTATCACGAGCAGTATACCTGTTTCGCATATCATTCCACAGCCTGCCCCTAGAACGGACATGTTAAATAGTCCAACCTTTTGCTTATCGCATTATTTGTATCGTTCTACTTTGATCGCAGCCCTTTTTAATAAACAATGCATAGCTTTTGTCTATTTTTGCATTACTCTTTTTTTTACAAATATATGTTCCTTAACGACATGTTGCACCCGTACACTTTGGTACGGCCAAAATACGCCAGGGGCTTTAGTACCCCTCAATATGGTGTGAGAAGTCCGAACACTTTAACAAGTGCGGCACCCCGAGCTTATAGCATTATATGCATCGGCTCTGAATCATGTCTTGGGTCAATAGTTGGGTTTGCCCGGCTCCTATGTTTTGGTGCCTTACGTTCCGCTATGTCGGCTAAGGTAGCACTAGGAGAACTACTGCGATTGTGCCCCAGTTGAGCTGGGTCGAGCACCTCAGTAGAGCAAGCTAAAACTAACTGTCATGATGAAGCAAGAGCTGGTCGCTGCTCGAGAGGTTTTTCGAGTCCCTAAAGACTTATGCCACTTAGAGCGAGGAGTCGGCTCTGTCCGGCCAAGGCGTGGATACCGCCCCGAACTCGGTCTTCCGAATACCAGGGGCTTCGCCGAAATTTAAAATTATAGAATTCTATGGCTAAGTGAGAGTGTTCACGCATTATAGTCCGATTGCCTTGTTCGTTGTGCTGAGCGCCTCCCTCGAAGGACCCAAACATGGGAAAAAGAGCGCTCAGGTTTATCCCCGAACACCCCAGCACTAGCGGCACGGGGGCAGAAGCCGACGACTCGCCATCTCTCAGAATTGATAAACAGCCGCACAGAAGGTAATATTTTAAATTACAACAGCATTGCTTAGCGCATATGAACAAGTTTTCAGTGCACAGGACAAAACAAGCGAGTTTTACTCAAAAATTACATCCCTGGAACATTCATCCGCCATAAGGCTGGCACCCTTCAGAACATCCTTATAATAATTCTCGGGCTTGCGATGCTCTTTCCCCAGCGGTGGCCTGTCCTTCACAAGCTTCTCAGCATCCAGCTTGCCCCGGTGCACCTTAGCACGGGCAAGGGCCCTACGGGCACCTTCAATGCAGACGGAGCGCTTGGTGACTTTGAGCCTTGGACAGGCCCCCACCAGCCGCCTCACCAGCCCAAAATAGCTCCCAGGCAGAGCCTCTCCAGGCCACAGCCGAATTATGAGGCCCTTCATGGCCTGTTCGGCCGTCTTGTGGAGCTCGACCAGTTGCTTCAGCTGGTCGCTCAGGGGCACGGGGTGTCCGGCCTCAGCATACTGAGACCAGAACACCTTCTCTGTCGAGCTGCCCTCCTCGGCTCGATAGAATGCAGCGGCATCGGACGCGCTACGGGGAAGATCTGCGAATGCTCCTGGAGAGCTCCGGATTCGGGTAAGTAACAAGTAACTCACGTTTATGTGTTTGCTTTGCATAAAGAATGCCTTACCCGCCGCTATCTTTTTCACCGCATCCAACTCCTGGAGGGTCTTCTGGGATTCGGCCTTCGCAGACTTGGCATTTTTAATAGCCACCGTGAGCTCGGACGCTCGCGTCTTTGAGTCAAGCTCCAAACTCTCATGTTTTTTCAAGAGAGCCTAGAGCTCTTGCCGCACCTTGCCAACCTGGGACTCATACTTCTCCCGCTCGGTGCGCTCCGTGGCCCCCCTCTTCTCGGCCTCGAGCAGCGCTTGCTTAAGGGTCGCCACCTCAGACGTGGCCCCTACAGTAGCCACGATAATCCTGTCATTTTTTGCAATTGCACCTTTTTTATATATATTTAAACAAGGTATTTCTTAACTTCCTTGTCCTCGAGCTGCTTCTTGGCACGCCCGAGCTCTTGCTCGGACTGCTCGAGGTTCTGCTTTAGCGTGTCCACTTCCGCAGTCAGTGCGGCGAACGCCAGCAGAGAAGCCTGCATACGCATATTGACTCCTTTTTGTTAGACTCCTGCGAATTTTATTTGATCCTCTATTCGGCTTTTCTTCCAGGACGCCAAACAGAGCATCAGGGGCTACTGTCTATGCGGTAACATTATTTACACATTCTTTACTTACCTCAAAGCCTGTTAAAAGGCTAGCACAAGCTTCAGTCAGTCCACTCTTGGCGGACTGAACCTTCTGGACCACCGCACTCATAATGGTGCGGTGCTCCTCGTCGATGGAGGCGCCTTTGAGCACCTCCAACAGATTGTCCGGCGCCTCCGGTTGGACGGGGGTCACCGGCACGGTGGGCTTGCTCCTCTTGGAAGGAGGTCGCCCGCCGGACTCTGGAACCTTTGAAGGTTTCGGAGCAGTGTCCGGCCTAGAGCCGGACTTGGAGCCCTGGGGGGTTTTATCCCCTTTACTCCTGGAGTCCGGGAGGTTGCCTTGCGGCGCCTCCAGGACCACCTCCTCCTGGCTTGGAACCTGTTGGGACAACACTTCGGCATCGTCCATAGGGCGGGGGGAGGTAGCCGTCGGAAGCGAATTCACATCCGACGAGTCCAGTGAACCGCTCGACGACGCGTCGAGCCGGTCTTTGGGTGGGCTGCATAATCATATTCGACATAAGGGAAAGCTGTGCAGTAAAGGAATACTATGAATTACTCTGGTATCCGGATACTTACGATTTCGCCAGGGGCTTGGCCTTGAGCGGCCACTCCTCTCCGCCGTCGTCGGCGTCGGTGGAGTAGTCCGGAGGAAGGGTTTTCCCCTTCTTGGACACTTCGGCCTCCCCAGTGAGGGCGACCTTCCTTTTCTTCTCTCCACCCGCTGGAGGGGGAGAGGTCTCTTCTTCCTCCTCCTCGTCTTCACGGGAGGAATGCGCCTTGGAGCCGTCGGATGATGAACCCGACACCTCCTGGCGCCGGGCACTTTTTTGAGTCCCCGTGGCCTTCTTCGTGGCCTTCTTCTCTGGCACCACATAGGGTGCCGGAACTAGCAGCTTCACCAAGCGGGCATCGGCTGGGTCTTCGGGCAAAGGAGCCGGATAGTTGATCTGTCTGGACTTCGCCTGCCAATCCTGTCAAAGGTAAGGGAGCTTAGATCCCGCATAGAGTTAAACTATGAAAAACTAATACCCTGTAAAAGGTACAAACAACTTACCGCGCTAGCGTGACGCTGCGTGCTGAATCCGCGATCCTCGGTAGCGGATGCGGGAGCCTCGGCGCCCTTGAAAAGCACCTTCCAGTCATCTTCGTACAGCATGTCGAAGAGCCTGCTCAGAGTTCGGTGTTGCGCCAGGTTGAACTCCCACAGATTGAAGGCCCGTTGTTGACACGGGAGGATCCGGCGGATGAGCATAACCTGGACTATGTTGACAAGCTTGAGCTGCTTATTCACCAGGGTTTGGATGCATGTTTGCAGTCCAGTCACCTCTTCTTTGCTTCCCCACGACAGGCCCGTCTCTTTCCAGGACGTGAGCCGCGTTGGGGGTCCGGACCGGAACTCGGGGGTTGCGACCCACTCAGGGTCGCGCGGCTCGGTGATGTAAAACCACCCCGATTGCCACCCCTTCAGGGTCTCCACAATGGAGCCCTCGAGCCATAGGATGTTGGGAATCTTGCCCACCATGGCGCCTCCGCACTCCGCCTGGTTGCCGCGCACCACCTTCGGCTTGACATTGAAAGTCTTGAGCCATAGGCCGAAATGGGGGTGGATGCGGAGGAAAGCCTCGCACACGACGATAAACGCCGAGATGTTGAGGATGAAGTTCGGGGCCAGATCATGGAAATCCAGACCGTAGTAGAACATGAGTCCCCGGACGAATGGGTGGATAGGAAAGCCCAGTCCGCGGAGGAAGTGGGGAAGGAACACTACCCTCTCATGGGGCCTTGGGGTGGGGAGGAGCTGCCCCTCTTCAGGAAGCCGGTACGCGATGTCATTAGACAAGTATCCAGCCTTCCTCAGTTTTTTGATGTGTCCCTCCGTGACGGAGGAGACCATCCACTTGCCTCCCGCTCCGGACATGGCTGGAAAAGGTTGAGGTGGGGAGTGCGGACTTGGGCGCTGGAGCACGAGTGCGCGAAAATGGATAGGCAAAGGAGGAAGAAGGCGTAGGTGAAAAGGTGGATCCTTATCCCCTTATATTGGTGGACGCAACTGCGTGTCCCCACCAGCCTGGTAAAACTCGCTTATCTCCAAGCGCCGTAATCAATGGCACGGTTGGGTTACCCACGCCCGTATTGATGAGAATCTCGGAATAAGGGGACACGGTCTCTGCTTCGACGAGACGTGCCGAGGAAACCGCCTCGCATGACACGCTGAGGTGGGACAATAAAACAATTCGAATAAAGGCTTGGCCGTGGAGCGATGTCACACTACGGAATACGTCAGCAGATTAGATTTGTGTAAATATTATTCTCTCTATGGCAATATGTGGAAACTTATTTTGCAGAGCCGGACACTATCTTTGTGTTCAAAATCTTCTATGAAGTACTTGGAGGAGGAACCCGCCTTGCAATGCCGAAGACAATCTGCGCGCCGGACTCGTCGTCATTGAAGCCTGGTTCAGGGGCTACTGAGGGAGTCCTGGATTAGGGGGTGTCTGGATGGCCGGACTATACCTTCAGCCGAACACCTTGTAACATCCCAAATTTTCAATTTGGAATGTTTTACAATTATTAGTTAAGCATCTATGCATTTTGTTTGAATTGAGTGGCATTTGGAAATTTTCAGAGGCTTTTGAATTTTTGTTGAATTTGGATTCAACTTGGCATTTTAAAAAATCTACCTCAATATCCCTAACAAATACTTGAGAAAAAGTATGAGAGGGGCTAACATGACACTCCAAAAATGTCAGAAGAGAATATTGCCAAAAGGTTTGAATTAAAATTTGAATTTTATTTGGAGTTTGCAGAAAATGTTTTTTTTAGTTTCTGTTTTGCCTCTATAAAAATGTCCACGCTATAGGATTAATTCCCCTGAGAATTTTGATATATATATATGTCCTATATAAAAATATTATAGGTTTACCTATAATTAGTTTTCTCTCTCTTTGGTATTTCAAAACAAAAAAAGGGTCCAAGGCGCCAGCCAGGCCAACCGGCCCAGCAGCGCTGAGCCGCGGCCCACCAGCAACCGAGCCGGCCTGCCCCAGCGCGGCGCACGCCCGAACCCCACTCCCCTCGGTCACCCGCTCGCTCTCCTCTCTCCCTCTCATACTGACCCGCGGGGCCCGCCCTCATCCCCACCCCTTCTCTTTCCCCTCGCCCACGCTATGCCGCGCCAGAGCGCGTTCGACGTCGCCGCCGCGTCCGAATTCAACGGGATCACGATCCCGAGTCGCCCCTGCCCCAAGAAAGGTGTCCTATAAATACCTAGGCCCCTCCTCTCTCGATCCCCCAAAAACCCTAGCCCAAAACACCCCGCAGCTCACGCCCTCCTCCTTTGGATCTCGCCGTCGACCGCCACAGTCCGCCGTCGATTCTGACCCCGGTGAGGATCCCCCTGCCCTCAAATCTTGCCAGCCGAAACCTCTCAACCGCGCGCACCTCCCTGACATCCTCTCTCCTTCCAGGGATCGTCAGAGCCGCCGCCTTGAGCATCACCGCCCGTCGCCGGAGCTGCAGAGCGCCGGGCCCTGTTTTCGCCACGTCTCGACGTCCGCGCCGTCCCCGAGCTCCAACAACTCCGCCCCCGACTTCCCCAAGCTCTGCCGCATCCGCCCGACGTCTTCGCCACCCTCGCCGACCGCCGGAGACCCCGCCCCGCTCGACGCCGACCTCCGCCACCCTCTGTCGCCATCGACCGCCGCCGCAGTAAGCCGCCACCTCCCCTCGCCGTTCGATCTGAAACCTAGGGCCTAGATTAGATTCCGAAGGGGTATGGTTTTATTTCATATAGATCGGTTTTAGTTACGGGTTAGATCGGTTTAGGTGGTTTTATTTTGGTTTAGTTACCTGGTTTAGTTAGATTGAACCGGTCGGTTTTCTGTTATTAAGCGCGTGCACGGTTACAATGCCCGAGCGTTGTTTAGTTTCCGGATCGCTCACTGTTTCGGCTCGTTAGCGCCTAGGTGTTTTATTTTAATTTTTCGTTTCTGTTTTTAACAAAATAGTTCCAGTCTTGAAAAATCTATATCTTTTAAGTTATTTAATATTTTTTGTTGATTCTTTTTGCTCTAGTTTGCAAATTTCCTATAGTTGCTGTAGAAATTAGATTCGGCCATGTTTAGGTTTTCAAAAATTGTTTTATATTAGTTTTAGTCAGATTAGTTTTTCTGTTATAAATTGAGTTAGGATTATTTTTTAGTGATTCTTTTTATCACTGCTTTGTTTTGACTTTGTCTAGCAGTAGGAATTTATTTGGGCATTTTTAGTCTTTATTAAAAATAGTTTTTATGCGAAAACAAGCTTTTCTAGTTTATTTAGCTTGCTGTTATTTCCTGTTGTTCTAGTTATTTTTTAAATTTTATTTTCCTATGTTATAATTTATTTTAGATTAGTTTCTGTAGTTACAGAGAGTGAACATTTATTTACAGCAAAATAAAAAGTTTTATTTTATTTTCTTAATAGTTTTGTTTTAGGTATAACAGGAGTTCTATAATAGATATTGGTTTGAATCTTTTTGCACCTAGTTTGTATGCTGTTTTCCTCTATGTTAGTAAGTAAAACCATTGTTTTGGATCTGTAAAGAAAAGTGTTCGTAGGTTAAAACTATTTCCTTGTTGTTGCTTGATGTGATGGAAACCTTGATTTTGTTGTTTTCCTCGAGTTTTCTTTGATTTTGGTTTGAGTGCTTGTGTGTTTTCCTTCGTTTGCTGATATGTCATTAGTGAAATACTTATTTGTGCTATTGTTTGACTCGATAGAATTTCCGGAGTGCGAAGCTTGCTATCTCGAGTCACTAGCGTTTGAAGACCGTCAGCCAGGCAAGTCATTTGATCATGTTTTACAATACCTATGATTTTGTTGCATTAGAATTATTCCTCCCCACCATGCATGCAGTAGGAGAATTTTAAGTTATGTTCTTGAGTAGTATCATGAGGTAGGATGAACCCTCCCCTTGTTACCATTGCCCGGGACGATGTAGTTTATTTTGCTATGCTCGTAGACGGGGTTGGTTGAGTGTTCATAAGGGAGATGTGAGAGTCAAGATGATGACAACCCCATGACTTCAAGCTCAAGATGGACTTCAAATTCACTACTGGGTGGAGGACGGTTGACGGGCACCCTGGAGGAACCAGCGGATGGCCGGGATGCATGGAGAAGCGCCATGACATCTTGCGGAAAGCTTCACCCAGCCACGAAGAGACGGATGGATACCCCTTGACCGGAAGCTTACCTGTGCAGCCGCAAGCCATTATGGGCTCTGGCTGGCTGGGTTGACCCTAGGCGTGACTCTGGACGGACGGTGCCAGCAGATGTAGAAGAACGGTAGGACATGGATGGGTACCGGCAGTGCTCAGAGAAACTCTACGGAAGACCCTGTTTCATTCATCCCATCTTCAAACACCAGGCAGTGCGAGGACATAAAGGAGGGAACGATTCTTGCGGGTAAAGTGCACAAGACTCTGCAGAGTAACAACCTAATCGATTAGCCATGTCCCCGGTTACGGACCAATGAGCCTCTGGAAATTGGAGTATTTCAGAAATCTCAACACCGAACTAAATTAATTTAGGGGTTATTTAATAATTGGGAATGAGACATTGGTTGGCGGAACCATCTCAATAACAACCAACATTTTGTAGTAATTGCAAGCAAGTCCTTTGTTATAGGGAAAAATTGGCTTTTTCACAAAAACAAATTTAGAGCCCCACAGCCAAATTGCATATAGTGTTAGAAATTTTATTGTCGTTCTCTCTATGACTTGCCAGCATATTCAAAATGCTGACCTACACGGCTGCAACGTCTTATGTTGCAGAGGAGTTTTCCGACCAGGAGTGAGGCTACGATCTACGCTTGGCGATTGCCCTATGGAGTCGGATGGACTCGTTGTTCGTCTACGCTTCCGTAGCTTTATTTAGTTTATTTCTCATGAGTTGTCCTTCGGCCGAATTTATTCTATTGTAATAAAGACTCGATATGAGAATCGTGTAATAAATTCAGGTGTGATTGAACTTTGAATCTTTTCATCAATGTACTGTGTGTGCCAGCATGATCTTGGGATGGTACAGCTACATAGAGACTTGAACGATTTTGGGTCGGGTCGCTACAGAGATGGTATTTAGAGCACACGCTGACCGTGGGACGTAACCCCTAGGATCAGAAAGCCATAGGAAGAGACTATTTTATTTTATGTCCTTATCATTCTGTAATTCTCCCCTGTTCATTTCTGACTTCTCTCCGATTTCAACATTCTAGATGGTCGTCAAGTTCATCCCAGTTCTGCTCCCGGAGTTTTGCCAGCCAGATGAGACAATGCTTTTCGGCAGGAGGTTGGTCCAGATCACCAAGGAATTGAAGATTGCTCTGTCGTCTATCACCGGGACCCCTATCATGGCATTTCCAGAAGACCATCATTATAGGATTAAGGTGCACATACCAGGGAGAACTTTTGGAAGCCTCTCAACGCCCGTTGACTTCAAGTTCACTGCTCCCACTTGGATACTCGGGAGAGACATAGCAGTTCATAGTGCACTTGGACGCATCCAGGAGGAATACAGGACCGAGCTTGTTGGATCAGACCACACCATGATTTCTCGCAGGACTGCAGATGGAGAGATCATCCACACCATAGATGACGACTCCGTCCGCTCATATGTCCAAGACTTGGAGGCTCACATCAGGGCTCTAGAGATTCAGATGCGCAGGAGCTTGAAGGCGGTCCAAAAGTTGCATCTTCGTGAAATTGATCTAGAGGATGCAGCACGTGAAGCCCACTATGAGCATGAGGATGAAGTCAAGGATCTTATGGAAAGACTCGAGGACCGGAAGAAATATATTGCCACACTGGAGGAGAAGATAGATCTGGGAGAAGACCTTTTCCCGAGTGGAGATGATGGACCTCTCGTGAGCAATGACCAGGATTATGAAGAGAGCTCCACCGAAGGAAGCCGCAAGAGGAGACGCCGCACCAGAGGACGCAGGGATAATTGATGAAGACATTTAGTCGACCGCCATGTTAATTTTATTTTTATTTTTCGTCGATCAGTTAGGCCGTTATTTTCGATTAGTCGTGAGATCTTGTAATCCGAGTTTGAACCTTGCTTGAGTTGAATGAATAAATGATTGGTGTGATTGTGTTTGTGCATTCATTTGGGTAGTGCTATTTTCTCATTAGACCCTTGTTCTATTCTAATTTCTCATCCACTCCATAACACCAGATGCCTCCGAGACGTGACCCCGGTTTCACTTTCCCGTCGGAGCTCACCCAGCTGATTCAACAGCAGAATGCCTTAATGCAAATGCTCATCCAAAACCAAGGCAATAACAACAACAATCCACCGCCACCACCCCCTATCGATAACCTGACCCGGTTCCTAAGGCTGAATCCACCGGTGTTCTCTAGTAGCACCGAGCCGATTGTAGCTGATGATTGGCTCCGCAAGATCGGAAGGGATCTAACAACTGCTGGATGCATAGATGCTGAGAAGGTGCATTTTTCCGCACATCAACTGAATGGACCTGCAGCCTCTTGGTGGGAAAACTACACCGCCACTTATCCGGTCACCACCATGACATGGGATCAGTTCCAGCGGGCTTTCCGCACCGCGCATGTCTCAGCTGGAGCCATGAGTTTGAAGAAGCGTGAGTTCCGCAACTTACACCAGGGGAACCATACTATGGGGCAGTATGTGGATGAGTTCAACAAGTTATCTCGATACGCCCCAGATGACGTGGCCACAGATGCCGCAAAACAGGAGAAGTTTCTTGAGGGACTCAATGATGAGCTGGGAATGCAGCTAATGGTGGCTACCTTCAACAACTACCAAGAGCTGGTAGACAAGGCCACTATACTTGAAGGCAAGCAGCAACAGATTGAAAGCCGCAAGCAGAAATACAGCCAGGGAAAGTACAACTCCGAAGCTCAGCAGAAGCCCCGCTATGCCCCATACTCAGGAGGACATAACCATCACTCCCATGGAGGACACAATCATGGAGGACACAATCATGGAGGACATAACCATGGAGGGAATGGGAACAATCGCAACCACGACAACAATCCCAAGTCAGGCAATGGAGGCAACGGCAACCAGCACCGTCCTGCTTCGACTCAGAAGGATCTGAGTCATATCACCTGTTTCAAGTGCCAGAAGACAGGGCACTACGCCACCGATTGTCCAGAGGACAAGCAGAGGAATGGGAACGGCAACGGCAACGGAAGCTCAGCAAAGAAGCCCAACCCTTTTCCTCGTGCTCAGGTGAATCACATTGACGTGGAGGACGTCTATGATCAGCCAGAAACTGTGGTTGGTAAGTTTTTATTAAATTCACGTCCAGTATTGGTACTCTTTGATTCTGGTGCAACGCATTCATTCATATCAAGGGTAGTTGTGGAAAAATACGGGTTGCCCACTAGGACCCTTAGAACCCCGATCCAAGTCACTTCTCTAGGAGGAGAGATGATGGCAGGCTTACGCTGTCATTCAACCCTTAGCATCAGAAATCATGATTTTCCCGTAGACCTCATAGTCTTAGAATCCCAGGTATTGGACGTGATCCTAGGCATGGACTGGTTGACGAAGTTTGAAGGGAACATCGACTGTGCCCGCAAGACGATTTTGCTCACCACCCCGGAGTAGAAGAGGATCAAGTATGTATCCAGGCGCACACCGATAAAGAAGCGGGTGAATTCCCTCACGGGAGTGGTTCAGGAGGAAGTGCCTGTAGTACAAGATTTTCCGGATGTATTTCCGGAAGAATTACCAGGAATGCCACCGGATAGAGAAATAGAATTTATGATCGAATTATTACCTGGCACAGCCCCAATATCCAAGAGACCTTATCGGATGCCCCCGAATGATTTGGAAGAGATCAAGCAGCAGATCAAGGAATTATTGGAGAAAGGATATATTCGCCCAAGTTCGTCACCTTGGGGAGCCCCAGTTCTTTTGGTAGAGAAGAAGGATGGAACCCTGAGAATGGTTGTAGATTATCGTTTATTGAACGACGTGACCATCAAGAATAAGTACCCTCTACCGATGATTAATGATTTATTTGATCAGCTAGTCAGAGCCAAAGTATTTTCCAAGATCGATCTTCGATCAGGGTATCATCAGCTGAAGATTCATGAACAGGATATACCCAAAACAGCCTTCACCACCAGGTATGGTTTATATGAGTATACCGTCATGTCGTTCGGATTGACTAATGCCCCTGCATATTTCATGAGCATGATGAACAAGGTATTTATGGAATATCTGGACAAGTTTGTCGTGGTGTTCATCGATGACATCTTGGTTTTCTCCAAGAGCGAGGAAGAGCACAAGGAACATCTGCGTCTAGTCCTAGAGAAACTCCGAGAACATCAGTTATATGCCAAGTTCAGCAAATGTGAATTTTGGTTGAAGGAAGTTGGATTCCTCGGATGTTATTTCAGGAGAAGGAATAGCAGTCGACCCCACCAAGGTTGAATCAGTCACCAACTGGCAATCCCCCACCTCAGTCAAGGAGATCCGCAGTTTTCTCGGACTCGCAGGATACTATCGGAGATTTATTATGAATTCTCCAAGATTGCTAAACCCATGACCGAGTTGTTGAAGAAGGAAACAAAGTACATTTGGACCGAGGATTGTGAAGCCAGTTTTCAGGAGTTGAAGAAATGTCTGGTTACAGCCCCAGTACTCATTTTGCCGGACATACACAAGGACTGCCAGGTGTATTGTGACGCTTCTCGTCAAGGGCTCGGAGGAGTGCTCATGCAGGAAGGAAAAGTTGTAGCTTATACCTCCAGACAGCTATGACCTCATGAGATGAATTATGCCACGCACGATTTGGAGTTAGCAGCCGTAGTGCATGCACTCAAGACGTGGAGACATTTCCCTGTCGGAAATAGTTGTGATGTTTACACGGATCATAAGAGCTTGAAGTACATCTTCACGCAGAAGGAGTTGAACCTCAGACAAAGGAGACGACTTGAATTGATCAAGGACTATGATATGAGATTGCATTACCACCCAGGGAAAGCAAATGTTGTAACAGATGCCTTGAGCTATAAAAGCCATGTGAACACCCTCATAGCTGGAGGATTACCTCAAAATTTAGCCAACAGTCTCAGAGATATCCGATTGGAAATAGTACCAAGAGGATTTGTCGCCACCTTGGATATTCAATCCACTCTGACCGAAAGGATCCGTGAGGCCCAGAAGACGGACAAGGAAATTGCAGAGATAAAAGAAAAGATGAGTAACAGAAAGGCTAAAGGTTTCCGTGAGGATGAACACGGAACTTTATGGTTTGAGGATCGCATATATGTGCCCAATGACCCAGAGGTCAGGAAGTTAATTCTTCAGGAGGCCCATGATTCACCGTACTCGATTCACCCAGGAGACACCAAGATGTATCTGGATTTGAAGGAAAGTTTCTGGTGGACAGGTATGAAGAAGGATATTGCCGAGTACGTAGCAGTATGCGATGTTTGTCAGCGAGTAAAGGTTGAGCATCAGAAGCCGGCAGGGTTACTTCAACCACTGCCGATTCCCGAGTGGAAATGGGAAAAACTTGGAATGGATTTTATCACAGGATTACCCAGGACCCATTCAGGTTATGATTCTATCTGGGTAGTGGTTGATCGCTTGACCAAGGTAGCTCATTTCATTCCCGTGAAGACTACATATACCAGCGCTAAGTTAGCCAAGATATACATGACCAGGATCGTATGTCTGCATGGAGTTCCGAGGAGTATCGTGTCAGATAGAGGAACGCAATTTACCTCAAAGTTTTGGAATCAATTGCATGAAACTTTGGGTACGAGGCTGGAGTTCAGTACAGCTTTTCATCCGCAGACAGATGGACAGACCAAGAGAGTCAACCAGATTCTGGAGGACATGTTGAGAGCCTGTGCGCTAGACTATGGGTCTAGCTGGGATGACAATCTGCCATACGCAGAGTTCTCGTACAACAACAGCTATCAGACCAGTTTGAAGATGGCCCCTTTCGAAGCTCTATACGGAAGGAGGTGCAGAACACCATTGATGTAAGATGGTGTTGGAGACCGAAAGCTTTTTGGTCCCGATCTTATCAGAGACTCCGAAGAGAAGGTCAAACTGATTCGAGATAGACTCAAGATAGCCCAGTCGAGACAGAAGAGTTATGCCGACAGTAAACGCAAGGAGGTAACGTATGAAGTTGGAGACCGAGCCTATCTCTGTGTGTCCCCACTTCGTGGAATCAGGAGATTTGGTGTTAAACGAAAGTTAGCACCCCGTTTTGTAGGCCCCTACAAAATCCTCGAACGCAGAGGAGAAGTTGCATACAAGCTGGAATTACTGGAAGGATTGTCAGGGGTTCATGATGTCTTCCATGATTCCCAGCTGAAGAAATGCCATGCTGAGATGGCCGATATTCCTTTGAGAGACACAGTGCCCCTAGAGGCCATACAGCTTGACAGTGATCTGACTTATGAGGAGAAACCCATCAGGATTCTCGAGACTGCGGACAAAGTTACCCGTAGCAAGATCATCAAGTTTTGCAAGGTTCTGTGGAGTCATAATTCCAAGGAGGAAGCCACCTGGGAGCGAGAAGAAGATCTCCGCCGAGACCACCCGCACCTATTTGCTAGCCAACCCGAATCTCGAGGGCGAGATTCATCTTAAGGTGGGTAGGTTTGTAACATCCCAAATTTTCAATTTGGAATGTTCTACAATTATTAGTTAAGCATCTATGCATTTTGTTTGAATTGAGTGGCATTTGGAAATTTTTAGAGGCTTTTGAATTTTTGTTGAATTTGGATTCAAGTTGGCATTTAAAAAAATCTACCTCAATATCCCTGACAAATACTTGAGAAAAAGTATGAGAGGAGCTAACATGACACTCCAAAAATGTCAGAAGAGAATATTGCCAAAAGGTTTGAATTCAAATTTGAATTTTATTTGGAGTTTGCAGAAAAAAAAATTAGTTTCTGTTTTGCCTCTATAAAAATGTCCACGCTATAGGATTAATTCCCCTGAGAATTTTGATATATATATATGTCCTATATAAAAATATTATAGGTTTACCTATAATTAGTTTTCTCTCTCTATGGTATTTCAAAACAAAAAAAGGGTCCAAGGCGCCAGCCAGGCCAACCGGCCCAGAAGCGCTGAGCCGCAGCCCACCAGCAACCAAGCCGGCCTGCCCCAGCGCGGTGCACGCCCAAACCCCTCTCCCCTCGGTCGCCTGCTCGCTCTCCTCTCTCCCTCTCCCACTGACCCACGGGGCCCGCCCTCATCCCCACCCCTTCTCTTTCCCCTCGTCCACGCTATGCCGGGCCAGAGCGCGTTCGACGCTGCCGCCGCGTCCGAATTCAACGGGATCACGATCCCGAGTCGCCCCTGCCCCAAGAAAGGTGTCCTATAAATACCTAGGCCCCTCCTCTCTCGATCCCCCTAAAACCCTAGCCCAAAACACCCCGCAGCTCACGCCCTCCTCCTTTGGATCTCGCCGTCGACCGTCGCAGTCCGCCGTCGATTCTGACCCCGGTGAGGATCCCCCTGCCCTCAAATCTTGCCAGCCGAAACCTCTCAACCGCGCGCACCTCCCTAACATCCTCTCTCCTTCCAGGGATCGCCGGAGCCGCCGCCTTGAGCATCACCGCCCGTCGCCGGAGCTACAGAGCGTCGGGCCCTGTTTTCTCCATGTCTCGACGTCCGCGCCGTCCCAAGCTCCAACAACTCCACCCCCGACTTCCCCAAGCTCCGCCGCATCCGCCCGACGTCTTCTCCACCCTCGCCGACCGCCGGAGACCCCGCCCCGCTCGACGCCGACCTCCGCCATCCTCTCTCGCCGTCGACCTCTACCGCAGTAGGCCGCCACCTCCCCTCGCCGTTCGATCTGAAACCTAGGGCCTAGATTAGATTCCGAAGGGGTATGGTTTTATTTCATATAGATCGGTTTTAGTTACGGGTTAGATCGGTTTAGGTGGTTTTATTTTGGTTTAGTTACCTGGTTTAGTTATGTCGAACCGGTCGGTTTTCTGTTATTAAGCGCGTGCACGGTTTAGTTTATACAACGCCCGAGCGTTGTTTAGTTTCCGGATCGCTCACTGTTTCGGCCCGTTAGCGCCTAGGTGTTTTATTTTAATTTTCCGTTTCTGTTTTTAACAGAATAGTTCCAGTCTTGAAAAATCTATATCTTTTAAGTTATTTAATATTTTTTGTTGATTCTTTTTGCTCTACTTTGAAAATTTCCTATAGTTGCTGTAGAAATTAGATTCGGCCGTGTTTAGGTTTTTAAAAATTGTTTTATATTAGTTTTAGTCAGATTAGTTTTTTTGCTATAAATTGAGTTAGGATTATTTTTTAAGTGATTCTTTTTGTCACTGCTTTGTTTTGACTTTGTCTAGCAGTAGGAATTTATTTGGGAATTTTTAGTCTTTATTAAAAATAGTTTTTATGCGAAAACAAGCTTTTCTAGTTTTTTTAGCTTGCTGTTATTTCCTGCTGTTCTAGTTATTTTTTAAATTTTATTTTTCCTATGTTATAATTTATTTTAGATTAGTTTCTGTAGTTACAGAGAGTGAACATTTATTTACAGAAAATAAAAAGTTTTATTTTATTTTCTTAATAGTTTTGTTTTAGGTATAACAGGAGTTCTATAATAGATATTGGTTTGAATCTTTTTGCACCTAGTTTGTATGCTGTTTTCCTCTATGTTAGTTAGTAAAACCATTGTTTTGGATCTGTAAAGAAAAGTGTTCGTAGGTTAAAACTATTTCCTTGTTGTTGCTTGATGTGATGGAAACCTTGATTTTGTTTTCCTCGAGTTTTCTTTGATTTTGGTTTGAGTGCTTGTGTGTTTTCCTTTAGTTTGCTGATATGTCATTAGTGAAATACTTATTTGTGCTATTGGTTGACTCGATAGAATTTCCGGAGTGCGAAGCTTGCTATCTCGAGTCACTAGCGTTTGAAGACCGTCAGCCAGGCAAGTTATTTGATCATGTTTTACAATACCTATGATTTTGTTGCATTAGAATTATTCCTCCCCACCATGCATGCAGTAGGAGAATTTTAAGTTATGTTCTTGAGTAGTATCATGAGGTAGGATGAACCCACTTCCCCTTGTTACCATTGCCCGGGACGATGTAGTTTATTTTGCTATGCTCGTAGACGGGGTTGGTTGAGTGTTTCATAAGGGAGATGTGAGAGTCAAGATGATGACAACCCCATGACTTCAAGCTCAAGATGGACTTCAAATTCACTACTGGGTGGAGGACGGTTGACGGGCACCCTGGAGGAACCAGCGGATGGCCGGGATGCATGGAGGAGCGCCATGACATCTTGCGGAAAGCTTCACCCAGCCACGAAGAGACGGATGGATACCCTTTGACCGGAAGCTTACCTGTGCAGCCGCAAGCCATTATGGGCTCTGGCTGGGTTGACCCTAGGCGTGACTCTGGACGGACGGTGCCAGCAGATGTAGAAGAATGGTAGGACATGGATGGGTACCGGCAGTGCTCAGAGAAACTCTACGGAAGACCCTGTTTCGTTCATCCCTTCTTCAAACATCAGGCAGTGCGAGGACATAAAGGAGGGAACTATTCTTCGGGTAAAGTGCACAAGACTCTGTAGAGTAACAACCTAATCGATTACCCGTGTCCCCGGTTACAGACAAATGAGCCTCTGGAAATTGGAGTATTTCGGAAATCTCAACACCGAACTAAATTAATTGAGGGGTTATCTAATAATTGGGAATGAGACATTGGTTGGCGGAACCATCTCAATAACAACCAACATTTTGTAGTAATTGCAAGAAAGTCCTTTGTTATAGGGAAAAATTGGCTTTTTCGCAAAAACATAAAACTTAGAGCCCCACAGCAAATTGCATATAGTGTTAGAAATTTTATTGTCGTTCTCTCTATGACTTGCCGGCATATTCAAAATGCTGACCTACACGGCTGCAGCGTCTTATGTTGCAGAGGAGTTTTCCGACCAGGAGTGAGGCTACGATCTACGCTTGGCGATTGCCCTATGGAGTCGGATGGACTCGTTGTTCGTCTACGCTTCCGTAGCTTTATTTAGTTTATTTCTCATGAGTTGGCCTTCGGCCGAATTTATTCTATTGTAATAAAGACTCGATATGAGAATCGTGTAATAAATTCAGGTGTGATTGAACTTTGAATCTTTTCATCAATGTACTGTGTGTGCCAGCATGATCTTGGGATGGTACAGCTACACAGAGACTTGACCGATTTTGGGTTGGGTCGCTACACTCCTGGACTATGAAGATACAAGATTGAAGACTTCGTCCCATGTCCGGAAGGGACTTTCCTTGGCGTGCAAGGCAAGCTTGGCGATACGGATATATAGATCTCCTACCATTGTAACCGACTTTGTGTAACCCTAACCCTCTCCGGTGTCTATATAAACCGGAGGGTTTTAGTCCGTAGGACAACATACAGAACAACAATCATACCATAGGCTAGCCTCTAGGGTTTAGCCTCTCCAATCTCGTGGTAGATCTACTCTTGTACTACCCATATCATCAATATTAATCAAGCAGGACGTAGGGTTTTACCTCCATCAAGAGGGCCCGAACCTGGGTAAAACTTCGTGTCCCTTGCCTCCTGTTACCATCCGGCCTAGACGCACAGTTCGGGACTCCCTACCCGAGATCCGCCGGTTTTGACACCGACAGACGTCTTGCTTAGCGAAACGGGCGAGCTTCTGAAAGATGATGTTGTACTGGTAAACAGACATAGTGCCTTGCTTCAGGTTGCGGAGTTCCTCACGCTTGCTCTCAACCACACTCTGAGGAATATGATGAGCTTTGAAGTCTTGACGGAATTCATCCCAGGTAATCACACGGGCTCCTCTGGAATCTTTGTACTGTTGAAACCATTCTGCAGCTTGGTCTTTGAGTTGGAAGGAGGCAAACTTGACAAAGTCCTCTGGCCTGACGTTACTGCACTCAAAATGCTTGCATATGTCCACGAGCCAATCATCAGCGTCTGAGGCCTCGACACAATTGTTGAAGGTCTTTGGCTGGTTAGCGAGGAACTGGTTGAGTGTAGCAAACTGATTCTGATTGTTGACATGGCCATGATTCCCTTGGTTGCGCTCTTGAAGAATTTGCATGATCAGTTGCTGTTTGCATTGGTAGCGGCCATCACAGCTTGCCATGCCTCCGGAGGTGGAGGTGGTGGTGGCGGATCCTGATTCCGATTGTTGCCCTTAGCAGGAGCCATCCTGAAGAGGTTGACATCCGTTGGCATATTGACAGGAAAATATTCAAGATGAATCAAACGGATTGAAATTGCAACATATAGTCTTTGCATCCGAACAAAATGAACGAATGCATTCCAATTGATATGGTCACATTTCCATAAATTGAGGAGCCACTTAGATAGAGGTAGAAGAATAAAACAACAAGGTACGGACAAGAACAAATACTTGGTGAGGATTACCCAATCCCAAATCAAATATCCGCGGAAGAAGAATTAGAGCTACAAGAATTCCCACCTATGAAACTCCCGAACCTTTCCGGTTATGCAATCAGGTGTTGGGGATACAGGGGAAGCATAATATCTCACCCAAAGCTAGCAAATCCTACATCCAGTTGTATCCATCCTTCAACACATAACCGAGAAACCTTCAGAAATCATTTACCTCAACCTTCGAAAAGCATCCGTTATACAAGTTATGGCAATACTCCCGAACTCCCGCCCCAGTACTGGGTGGCGTCGAGGTTATCTCACCAACAACTGCATAAAAGAGATTTTCGATGTCGGCAAAACTCAGGTATTCCAGAATCTCAATGATAAAATTGTGACGACAACACCTCGGAGCTCAACTCCCCGGGACACTGCCACAACCCCTAAATGTCAGGAGGCACCAAGAACAATGTTCTCGTCACAAAGCCATCGGAACGATTCCAAGATACCCGCGTGATCCTAGAAAAAAATTAGTGAAATTTGAGAAGAGAAGAGTCAAAACTCTACGTCAAGATACCTCACCAGAGCGACGAAGGGACTGAGGAGTAAAAAGAATTCCTAACTCTCCGATATATATAATCCTAAATGATTCAAAACATTTTTCTAGACTCAACAACGCCAGCGATTCGATCAAGCAGGGGGCTCCTAAGGTCGGGGAAGGCTCTGATTACCAACTTGTAACGCCCTCGATGCGGCTATATCTCCTACGTGTCGAAGCACGACTTAGAGGCATAACCGCATTGAAAGCAATGTCGCAAGTGAGGTAATCTTCGCAAACAACCCATGTACATAAATAAAGGGGAAAGGTACATAGTTGGCTTACACTCGCCACGTCACACAAATACATAAATAAGTCATTGCATTCATCCAATACACTCAGGGTCCGACTACGGTACCAAAATAAAGATCAGCCCCCAAATGCGACAAAGTCCCCGATCGCCCCAACTGGGCAACACTACTGATCATCTGGGAAGGACACGTAGTAATGGCGAGAGTCTTCATCGAACTCCCACTTGAGCTCGGGCATATCATCTGGAACGGTATCATCGGTCCCTGCATCTGGTTTGGAAGTACTCCGTGAGTCACGGGGACTCAGCAATCTCGCACCCTCGCGATCAAGACTATTTAAGCTTATAGGTAAGGTAAAGGTATGATGTGGAGCTGCAGCAAGTGACTAGCATATATGGTGGCTAACATATTTGCAAAAGAGAGCGAGAAGAGAAGGCAAAAGCACGGTCGAACAACTATGATCAAGAAGTGATCCTAGAACAACCTACGTCAAGCATTACTCCAACACCGTGTTCACTTCCCGGACTCCGCCGAGAAGAGACCATCACGGTTACACACGCGGTTGATGCATTTTAATTAAGTTAAGTTTCAGGTTATCTACAACTGGACATTAACAAATTCCCATCTGCCCATAACCGCGGGCACGGCTTTCGAAAGTTCAAATCCCTGCAGGGGAGTCCCACTTAGCCCATCACAAGCTCTCACGGTCAACGAAGGATATTCCTTCTCCCAAGATAATCCGATCAGACTCGGCATCCCGGTTACAAGACATCCTCGACAATGGTAAAACAAGTCCAGCAAGACCGCCCGAATGTGCCGACAAATCCCGATAGGAGCTGCACATATCTCGTTCTCAAGGCACACTCAGATTGTCCAAAATTCCGGTGGGCCAGCCCAGAGTTGCCCCTGGTGGCCACCGACGGCTGATGAGGTGGACCAACACTCAGAGGAGCACTGGCCCGGGGGGTTTAATAAAGATGACCCTTGGGCTCCGGAAACCCAAGGGAAAAAGAGGCTAGGTGGCAAATGGTAAAACCAAGGTTGGGCATTGCTAAAGGAGTTTCATTCAAGGCGAACTGTCAAGGGGTTCCCATTATAACCCAACCGTGTAAGGAACGCAAATCCGGGAACATAACACCGATATGACGAAAAATAGGGCGGCAAGAGTGGAACAAAACACCAGGCATAAGGCCGAGCCTTCCACCCTTTACCAAGTATATAGGTGCATTAAGATAAACAAGATAATATGGTGATATCCCAACAATAAACAATGTTCCAACAAGGAACGATCTCCAATCTTCACCTGCAACTAGCAACGCTATAAGAGGGGCTGAGCAAAGTGGTAACATAGCCAAACAACGGTTTGCTAGGACATGGTGGGTTAGGGGTTTGACATGGCAATATGGGAGGCATGATAAGCAAATGGTAGGTATCGTAGCATAGGCATAGCAAAAGAGTGAGCATCTAGCAAGCAAAGATAGAAGTGATTTCGAGGGTATGGTCATCTTGCCTGCAAAATTCTCATAGTTGCCTTGATCCTCGTAAGCGAACTCAACGGGCTCCTCGTTCACGAACTCATCTCCCGGCTCTACCAAAACAAGAACAACAAGCAAAAGGAACACAATCAACCACGTGCAATGCTCAAGCAACATGATGCAAACATGGTATGATATGCGGGATGCGGTATGTGATGCATATGCAAGATTTGGAAAAGAATGATTGAACCGGGCCTCGACTTGGAAAACCAAGAGTGCCACTGGAAAGGTGAGATGATTTCGGTCGAAATTGATATAAAGATCACCGGAATCGGATGCACGGTTTGGAAATGGCAAGCAAAACAAATATGGCACCGGTCTGCGATTAACAGCAAGTGACCAACCAAATGCATCAGATAAATATGCTACAGCACTCAAACATGACAACAAAATACATGGCAGGGATCCACTCATGATGCTTGACAAAATATGAACACTGAGCTACGGCTAATTCATCCATTAACAGGTTCAAACAAGCATGTTAAAAGTGCAAATGATTACAGGTTTCAGACTTAGTGAAATTAACAGCAAATCTGGAATTTATCATCAGGAAGCAATCTTTAGAGCATGAAAACTACATGCTACAGGAACATATCATGGCAAGGCAAGGCATGGCGTGAAACTACTTAAAGCACATAACAAAAGTCCCTTAGTGACCTTGAGCCAAAAGGGATCAGAAAATACAATTGCAAGCATGTGAACATAGCAAAAACATAAACAGATTCAGACTTAGTGAAAAACTGGAGCATGCAAAACAGATTAACAAGTAGGCATGTTTACGAGCTCGATGCACTCACTACAGAGCATGGTATGACAAACTAAGCATACACCCATCAAGAAGACATGGCATAGAATCTAGACATGGCAGGAAAAATAACATAACATGCACGGATCAATATCAACATCCTCGGCAAAATCGCTAAACATGACAACAATCTGCCAGGAACATTTTATAGCAAAAGTAGAGCTCGATTGACTCAAGCTAGGGTGCTCCATAAATGCAAATAAAGGCATGGATGGATAGAGCACCATAATATTAACAAAATATCCTTACTTATCATCCTCAAAAGAGGCACAGATCACTAGGAAACAACATGAACATATGGCATAAAAACAATATCAGGACAAGGACTTAGTGAAATTCTAAGTCCCTGAAATCAGCATCAATGGTTAAGCTACTTTGCATGCTTGTACTAGTCACCACAAATATCACAAAAATACATGGCATACACCCCTTTAAAGATGGCATGGCATTCTACGAAACACATGTAGAGCTCAGGATCATAGCATGCACACATTAATCATGGCAAAAATGACAAAATGCCATTTGCTGAAACAGGTCTGCAACTTTCCTCACATAGCCCTCTTCCAACAGCATTTCGGGCATCAAGATGAGCTCAAATGAAAATGATGCAATGAGATGAAATGATGTACTCGTCGAGACGAACATTTTGATATGCTACACACACGAATCGGAGCTACGGTGCAGAGTTATGGCATGTGGAAGAATGCAAAAATCTAGGGTTTCGGGGGAAATTAGGTCAACCGAGTGATGCTCCAGATCCAGATCCGGCCGGAGACACTGTAGCAGGGCGCGGAGGCCGAGGTTCGCTGGAGGTTGACCGGCACAGGGGCGCGGTGGCCGGACTTGCCGAGGAGAGGAGGAGCTTGGGAAGGTCGCCGGAGACCTGCCAGAGTGCGTTGACGGCGTTGGTGGCGGCGGTGGCCTACGGAGGCGCGGTGGCGGTGGCCGGCGCCGGAGTGGTGGCGAGGCGAGGCGGCCGGCGACGGCTCCGGCCGGCGGGGGAGCCTACGGCGGCGCCTGGTGGAGAAGCCAGCGAGAGGGTGGCGCTGGCGCGTGGGATCGGGAGGCGAGATCCCCGGCGCGCAGGGCCGCGAACGGGCCTCGGGGGCCTGGTTTGGGCCTCCCGGGCCGGCGGCGGGGAGAGGTCCGGCGGGACACGTGGCAGAGCCTCGTTGGTCGGCGGCGGCGGGCGGACGTGTCTGGCCCAATTCGGACACGTCCGGCGGCGAGGGGAGCAGATTTCTAGGGTTTGGAAGGAGGGGATCCGGGATTTGGAATTAGGGGTCTATATATAGGCGTAGAGGGAGCTAGGGAGCTCCAAATGAGGTGCGGTTTGCGGCCACGCGATCGTGATCGAACGCTCTAGATGATGGGAGAGGTTTAGGTGGGTTTTGGGCCACTTTGGAAGGGTGTTGGGCTGCAACACACACGAGGCCTTTTCGGTCCCTCGGTTAACCGTTGGAGTATCAAACGAAGTCCAAATGGCACGAAACTTGACAAACGGTCTACCGGTAGTAAACCAAGGCCGCATGACAAGTCTCGGTCCAATCCGAAAATGCTTAACACACACACGAAAAAGAGGTAGAAAGGACCACCGGAGGACATAGGAGCACCGGAATGCAAAACGGACAACGGGGAAAATGCTCGGATGCATGAGACGAACACGTATGAAAATGCAATGCACATGATGTCATGATATGAGATGCATGACAAAGACAAAACACACGGAGACAAAAACCCGACAATGATGAAATAGAATAACTTAGTGTCGGAAACGGCAAGAGTTGGAGTACAAATAAGGTAAATTACATTCGAGGTGTTACAACAGTGCCATCATACCTAACTCTGCAGGCTGACAGGGCGCATTAAATGCACCGCTCAACGTCACATCACAGCTCGCTCGACATCGCTCAACGTCACATCATAGCTCGCCCGGCAGGCCCTGTCGGGCTGTTTTGCTAGCTTCGCGCCTGCTTGTTTGACACGCCTTAGGACAGGTGTCACTTGGAGGTATTTTCTGTAGAAAGTGGTTGCCATGTGGCAGATAGCAGCCACTTACTCATCTTGGAGCTTGACACCGCACTGGTCGACGGCGTGCGTCGTGGTGAGGTGGTGCGGTGGAGTGGTTTGTCTCCGTAAGCCCTGGCGGGCTTGCCGGGACGATCTGAAAGCTTACTTCTGGGGGTAACCCCGTCTCTGCCAGGCTCGCCCACCCGGCAAGGGAGGTTTTTGCCTTAGCGATATCTTGCTTCTTTGGCTAGTCCTGGTCTTCTAGATCTACATGTTGGTCCTTCGAAGAGCTGATCCCTTGTGCTTCAATCTGATCTTGGAGTTGCGATCTTGTTCTTGTTCCTGTTGGCTTACCGTCCGTGCACGAGTTAGGGGAAAGACATACACCCTGGTTTGTGTTCCCCGATAGCTATGCTACCTCTTTTAGCATGTGTTGGTTTTCCCCGAAGAGGAAGGAATGATGCAGCAAAGTAGCGTAAGTATTTCCCTCAGTTTTTGAGAACCAAGGTATCAATCCAGTAGGATGCTACGCGCGAGTCCCTCGCACCTGCACAAAACAAATAAATCCTCGCAACCAACGCAAATAGGGGTTGTCAATCCCTATAGGGCCACTTACGAGAGTGAGATCTGATAGATATGATAAGATAATATTTTTGGTATTTTTATGATAAAGATGCAAAGTAAAATAAAGGCAAAGTAAATAACTAAGTAGTAGGAGATTCATATGATAAAGATAGACCCGGGGGCCATAGGTTTCACTAGTGGCTTCTCTCGAGAGCATAAGTATTCTACGGTGGGTGAACAAATTACTGTTGAGCAATTGACAGAATTGAGCATAGTTATGAGAATATCTAGGTATGATCATGTATATAGGCATCACGCCCGAGACAAGTAGACCGACTCCTGCCTGCATCTACTACTATTACTCCACTCATCGACCGCTATCCAGCATGCATCTAGAGTATTAAGTAAAAACAGAGTAACGCCTTAAGCAAGATGACATGATGTAGAGGGATAGGCTCATGCAATATGAAGAAAACCCCATCTTGTTATCCTCGATGGCGGTAATACAATATGTGCCTTGTTGCCCTTACTGTCACCGGGAAAGGACACCGCAAGATTGAACCCAAAGCTAAGCACTTCTCCCATTGCAAGAAAGATCAATCTAGTAGGCCAAACCAAACTGATAATTCGAAGAGACTTGCAAAGATAACCAATCATACATAAAAGAATTCAGAGAAGATTCAAATATTATTCATAGATAGACTTGATCATAAACCCACAATTCATCGGTCTCAATAAACACACCGCAAAAATAAGATTACATCGAATAGATCTCCACAAGAGAGGGGGAGAACGCTGTATTGAGATCCAAAAAGAGAGAAGAAGCCATCTAGCTACTAACTATGGACCCGTAGGTCTGAAGTAAACTACTCACACTTCATCGGAGAGGCTATGGTGTTGATGTATAAGCCCTCCGTGATCGATGCCCCCTCCGGCGAAGCTCCGGAACAGGCCCCAAGATGGGATCTCGTGGATACAGAAAGTTACAGCGGTGGATTTAGGGTTTTGGCTTTGTATCTGATAGTTTGGGGGTATGTGGGTATATATAGGAGGAAGAAGTACGTCGATGGAGCAACAAGGGCCCACGAGGGTGGAGGGCGCGCCTGGGGGGCAGGCGCGCCCCCCTACCTCGTGGCCTCCTGTTGATTGGCTTGACGTAGGGTCCAAGTCTCCTGAGTTGTATTCAGTGAGAAAATCACGTTCCCGAAGGTTTCATTCCGTTTGGACTCCGTTTGATATTCCTTTTCTTCGAAACCCTAAAACAGGCAAAAAAATAGCAATTCTGGGCTGGGCCTCCGGTTAATAGGTTAGTCCCAAAAATAATATAAAAGTGGATAATAAAGCCCAATAATGTCCAAAATAGTAGATAATATAGCATGGAGCAATCAAAAATTATAGATACGTTGGAGACGTATCAAGCTACAGTAGAGAATGATAAGGTTTTTGCATTGGTTTATACTAACTTATCTCACGAGTTCTTGTTAAGTTTTGTGTGGATGAAGTTTTTAAGATTTAGGGAAATCGTGACATAAAAGGAATTAAGGAGACACAAAAGCTAAAGATTGGGGATGCCCAAGGCATCCAAAGATTATATTTCAAGAAGTCTCAAGCATCTAAGCTTGGGGATGCCCTCGTAGCCATCCCACCTTTCTTCATCAACAATTATTGGTTAGCCTCGGTTGAGCCTAAGTTTTTGCTTCTTCGCATGATGTGTGCTATTCTTGGAATGTTATTTTTTTGTTTAGCTTGTTGTTTTAATAAAATAATTAGATCTAAAAGTTTTTAAATAAGAGAGAGTCCTCAATTAGCTACCCCTTTACTTAACTACTCGCTTGATCTTCACTTATATCTTTTTGGAGTAGTTTGTCATTTACTCTTGTCCTTCACATATATCCTATGAGTAAATTGTTGAATGAATTGAATATCATGAACTTGAAATTATATGCTCATATTATTTCTAGTAGTAGTTTCACATTGGGTTTAGAAAGTGAAATCTTTTGAAGCTTGACAATCACAATATTGGTCATACAAGCAATTCATGAATGATTAGTATAAGGAAGAGAACTTTCACATGAAAATATATTAGCTTGGACATCTTCTATGATTGTGAATACCCATTAATTAATTTTAGACTTGAGCAAATTAGTTGAAGTTGGACAAGGAAGACAACGTAATGAGTTATTTTTGGGTATATTTGCATACAAGTTATATTGTTATGGATCCTCCAACATGTGGTGTTTGCCTAGGATCTTTTGCTAGCCAAAAATTCGTACTAAGTAGAGATACTACTTGTGCATCCAAAAACCATAAACCCAGTTTCTTGCCATGAGTGTCCACCATACCTACCTATGGATTGAATAAGATCCTTCAAGTAAGTCGTCATCGGTGCATAAAGCAATAAAAATTGCTCCTAAATATGTTTGATCTTTTATTGTAAGGGAAAATTGAGCGTTGTACGAACTTGTGATGACAAAGTAATAAAAGCGACAGACTGCATAATAAATGTTGCTATCATAAGGGGTAATATAACGTGACGTTCCTTTGCATTAAGAGCTTGGGCATCCAAATAAAAAGTGCATGACAACCTCTGCTTCACTCCGCGAAGGGCATATCTTTTACTTTTCAGTATTTACTTTTATGCAAAGAGTCAATAGTATGAATTATCAATTCAACCTCAATTATTCTCTAGTTGGCAAGCATCATGTGGTGGGGAAAGATCTAGGCACATGTGGCCAGCCAAATATATTTGATCATGATTTATTGTTGTTGACAATTATCTCTATGATAAATGAGTTGGGAGGCGAAACATTAAGCCCCTATCTTTCTCTGTGTTCGATGGATGCCATTTGTTCTAAGAATATGCTTTGAGTACTAGAAATCATGGAAGACTCTATGATGATTAAGTATGTGGAGCTCTTACTTGGACTCTGTTGGATAAGTTGAATTGCAATTGTTTGGTGACTAAGAATATAGGTTGTTGAGTTTCAAGAGAATTCATTGTTTGAACATTAACTTGTGAATTGGTTGCTACTTTAACATGAGAAGTTTTATGAGAAAGAATTTCTGTTATGATGCTAGGAAAAGTGGTTGAAATTATCGTTGATCAAACTTATGCACTATGCTACCATTCACACTTCATAAATTATTTCTTTTATCATTTACCTACTCAAGGACGAGTAGGAATTAAGCTTGGGGATGCTCATATGTCTCCAACTTATCTATAATTTATGAAGTATTCATGCCATGTTTACAACAATTTTATATGGTTTTCGTATGATTTGCATGGAACTAACCCGGACTGACGCTGTTTTCGGTAGAACTACCGTGGTGTTGTTTTTTGTGCAGAAATAAAAGTTCTCCAATTGCAATGAAACTTTTTGACGATTTTTTTGGAACAAAACAAGCACTAGAAGCTTTGTGGGAGGACCAGAAGATGAAGGAGGTGAGCGCAAGACACCTGGGCGCGCTAGGAGGCCCAGGCGCGCCCAAGTGGGTTGTGCCCACCTCGAGGCCCATCTTCACGTGATTCCAATGCTGAAAAACCCTGTAAATAGAGAAACCATCAGAAATAACCCTAGATTAGAAGTTCCACCGCCGCAAGCCACGCATCTGTAGCCATGAAAAATCAATCTAGACCCTGTTCTGGCACCCTGTTGGAGGGGGAAATCATCACCAGAGGCCATCTTCATCATCCCGACGGCCACCATGATGAGGAGGGAGTTGTCCATCGTCGGGGCTGAGGGTTTGTACCAGTAGCTATGTGTTTAATCTCTCTCTCTCTACTGCTCTTGATTTGGCACGATCTTGATGTATCGCGAGCTTTGTTAATATAGTTGGATCATATGGTGTTTCTCCCTCTCTATCTTGTTGTGATGAATTGAGCTTTGCCTTTGAGATTTCGTTGTTATCAGATTGAATACTTCTATGTATTTGAGAGCACTTGATGTATGTCTTGCTATTAATGCCCGTGGTGACAATGGGGTATTATATTGATTCACTTGATATGTGTTTTGGCACTCAACTCGTGGATTCCGGATACGTCTCCAACGTATCTATAATTTTTTATTGTTCCATGCTATTATATTATCTCTTTTGGATGTTTTATATGTACTAATATGCTATTTTATATTATTTTTTGGACTAACCTATTAACCTAGAGCCTAGTGCTAGTTTCTGTTTTTCCTTGTTTTTGAGCTTCGCAGAAAAGGAATACCAAACGGAGTCCAAACGAATAAAACCTTTGCGATGATTTTTCTTGGACTAGAAGACACCCAGGAGACTTGGAGTGCAAGTCATAAGAGCCATGAGGCGGGCACAAGGGTGGAGGGCGTGCGCCCCTACCTTGTGGGCCCCTCGGTGACCCCATGACCTAGATCTTCCTCCTATATATTCACATATATTCCCAAACCACCAGAAGCATCCACGAAAACACTTTCCACCGCCGCAACCTTCTGTTCCCGTGAGATCCCATCTAGGGACCTTTTCCGGCACCCTGCCGAAGGGGGATTCGATCACGGAGGGCTTCTACATCAACTATATTGCCCTTCCGATGAAGCATGAGTAGTTTACCTCAGACCTACGGGTCCATAGCTAGTAGCCAGATGTCTTCATCTCTCTCTTTGATTCTCAATACCATGTTCCCCTCGATGTTCTTGGAGATCTATCCGATGTAATCTTATTTTGCGGTGTGTTTTTTGAGATCTGATGAATTGTGGATTTATGATCAGCTTATCTATGAATATTATTTGAATCTTCTCTGGATTCTTTTATGCATGATTTGATATCTTTGTAATTCTATTTTAACTATCGGTTTAGTTTGGCCAACTAGATTGGTTTTTCTTGCAATGGGAGAAGTGCTTAGCTTTGGGTTCAATCCTGCGGTGTCCTTTCCTAGTGACAGTAGGGGAAGCAAGGCACGTATTGTATTGTATTGTATTGTATTGTTGCCATCGAGGATAAAAAGATGGGGTTTTCATCATAGTGCTTGAGTTAATTCCTCTACATCATGTCATACTCTAGATGCAGGTAGGAGTCGGTCGACGTGTGGAGTAATAGTAGTAGATGCAAAATCTTTTCGGTCTACTTGACACGGACATGATGCCTATATTTCATAATCATTGCCTTAGAGATTGTCATAACTTTGCACTTTTCTATGAATTGCTCAACAGTAATTTGTTCACCCACCGTATTATTTGCTATTTTGAGAGAATCCACTAGGGAAACCTATGGCCCCCGGGTCTATTTTCCATCATATAAGTTTTTGATCTTCTATTTTCCATCATATTAGTTTCCGATCTACTATTTTGCAATCTTTTACTTTCCGATCTGTAAACCAAAAACACCAAAAATATTTACTTTATCGTTTGTTTAGTTTCATCTATCTCTATCAGATCTCACTTTTGCAAGTGACCGTGAAGGGATTGACAACCCCTTTATCGCGTTGGGTGCAAGTTGTTTAATTGTTTGTGCAGGTATTGGTGATTTTTGCATTGTCTCCTACTGTATTGATACCTTGGTTCTCTAACTGAGGGAAATACTTATCTCTACTTTGCTGCATCACCCTTTCCTCTTCAAGGGAAAAACCAACGCAAGCTCAAGAAGTAGCAATTCCTGAGGTGACATTGGGGTAATCTATGCATAGGGGTTGATGCACGTTCTTGTCTTTGTTTCTCCGATAGAAATCTTTGAGCACTCTTTGAGGTTCTTTGTGTTGGATTGAGTATTATGAATCTGAAATTGTTTGATGCATATCGCATAATCAACTCACGGATACTCACGGTGACATTGGAGTATCTAGGTGACATTAGAGTTGGTAGATGTGTATCATATGGTGTTATTTTAGTACGAACTCTTAGATAGATTGATCAGAAAAGATAACTTGGTGTTATTTTACTACAAACTCTTGGATAGATCGATTAGAAAGGATAACTTTGAGGTGGTTTCGTACCCTACAAACAATTTCGTCTTATGTTCTCCGCTATATAAGAACTTTGGAGTGATTCTTCATCGCACATTGAGGGATGGTTATATGATCCAATTATATTAGCATTGTTGAGAGATTGCACTAACGAAAGTACGGACCCTAGGCCTCATTTTCAAGCATTGCAATACCATTTGTGGTCCGTTTTATCAATTGCTACCTTGATGTTTTACTGTTCCTATTACAAAAAATCAATATCTACTATCATTACCACACTTGTATCACCATCTCTTCGCCGAACTAGTGCACCTATAGAATTTACCATTGTATTTGGTGTGTTGGGGACACAAGAGACTTCTTATTATTTGGTTGCAGGGTTGTTTGAGAGAGACCATCTTCATCCTACGCCTCCCATGGGTTGATAAACCTTAGGTCATCCACTTGAGGGAAATTTGCTACTGTCCTACAAAACTCTGTGCTTGGAGGCCCAACACGAGTCTACAAGAACAAGCTGTGTAGTAAACATCAGGAACCCTTTTGACCTACCTCCGCCTCTATAAATACTCTAAAATCCCAAAAACCCTAGGGGAGTTGACGAAACACTTTTCCAGCCACTACAGGTTCCAGAACCACGAGATCCAATCTAGAGGCCTTTTCCGGCACTCTGCCGGAGGGGGCAACGATCACGGAGGGGTTCTTCATCATCCTTGTGCCCCTCCGATGATGTGTGCGTAGTTTACCATAGACCTACGGGTCCGTAGTTAGTAGCTAGATGGCTTCTTTTCTCTTTTTGATCTTCAATACAATGTTCTCTTTGATGTTGTTGGAGATATATTTGATGTAACTCCTTTTTGCGGTGTGTTTGTTGGGATCCAATGAATTGTGGGTTTATGATCAATTCTATCCATGAATATTATTTGAGTCTTTGCTGAACTCTTTTATGCATGATTGTTATAGCCTCGTATTTCTTCTTTGATTTATTGGTTCGGTTTGGCCAACTAGATTGACTTATCTTGCCATGGGAAGAGGTGCTTTGTGATGGGTTCAATCTTGCGGTGCTCAATCTCAGTGACAGAAAGAGACATGACACGCATGTATCGTTGCTAATAAGGGTAACAAGATGGGGTTTGCTCATACGTGAGTTTATTTCGTGTACATCATGTCATTGTTCTTATTGCATTACTTCGTTTTTCCATGAACTTAATACACTAGATGCATGATGGATAGCGGTCCATGTGTGGAGTGATAGTAGTAGATGCGGGAAGGAGTCGGTCTAATAATCTTGGACGTGATGCCTATATACATGATCATTGCCATGGATATCGTCATGATTATTCGCTTTTCTTTCAGTTGCCCAACAATAATTTGTTTACCCACCTTATGCTATTTTCTTTAGAGAAGCCTCTAGTGAAAACTACGCCCCCGGGTCTATTTCCTTTAATTTTAAATCTAAAAATACCTTTCTGCACTTTTTTCTTTATTTTATTTTGTGTTTTAGTTAGATCTATTTATCAAATATCATACAATTTAATCTATCTCAATACCATTGAGGGATTGACAACCCCTCTTACGTGTTGGGTTGCAAGTATTTGTTGTTTGTGTGCAGGTGTTGTTTACATACTGTTGCTTGGTTCTCCTACTGGATTGATAACCTTGGTTTCATAACTGAGGTAAATACTCACCTTTGTTGTGTTGCATCATCCTCTCCTCTTCGGAGAATTACCAATGCAGATACAAGCAATCAGAGAGCACCTTGGCAGGCATTTTCGGACGTGTGATAGCAGCCCCGCAATATGCTTCAGAGGGGGGGCTCGTTTCCCTGTAGCTTCACATGATCTTCATGAACTCCTCGACGACAGGCCTTTGGTGTTCTTGCCCTCCCACGCGGCTTCCTTGAAGAAAAGTAAGTAATCAAGCATGCGAAGCTGAAAACACATGGCGCGATACCCGTTAACCTTGGAGCGACAGGAACAAGCCTTAATCAAAGTTCAGGGCCTAGACCCTCGAAATCTAGGGCTAGATGTGAAACTAGAAGTGGATGCCATCATTCAATACAAAAAACCATGGCAGCCACCGAATCTTACTATTCGGGGTCCCTCCACGGGAAACACTTTTACCGCGGACCCCTCGAGGAGGTCTGTGAAGCCGCTTGGTGCATCGGTGGTCGGTATCCGAGGCCCCCTCCTTGGCCTCCAGGTACGCACACCCCTTCGTGTGATTCATGCACTAACGGAAGGGCCCACCCTTCCTGGGGGCTCCTGTAACGCCCTCGATGCGGCTATATCTCCCACATGTTGAAGCACGACTTAGAGGCATAACCGCATTGAAAGCAATGTCGCAAGTGAGGTAATCTTCACACAACCCATGTAATACATAAGGGAAAGAGATACATAGTTGGCTTACACTCGCCACTTCACACAATTACATGAATAAAGCATTACATCATCCAGATACAATCAAGGTCCGACTACGGAACCCAAAATAAAAGAAGACTACCCCAAATGCTACACAGATCCCCGATCGTCCCGACTGGGCTCCACTACTCATCAACCGGAAATGGAACAACACAAAGGACAAGATCTTCATCGAGCTCCTCCTTGAGCTTGGTTGCGTCATCCGCACGGTTCAACGACACCTGCAAGCTGGTTTTGGAAGTATCTGTGAGTCACGGGGACTCAGCAATCTCACACCCTCGCGATCAAGACTATTTAAGCTAATGGGTAAGGTAAAGGTATGAAGTGGAGCTGCAGCAAGCGACTAGCATATTTGGTGGCTAACATATGCAAATGAGAGCGAGAAGAGAAGGCAAAAGCACGGTCGAACAACTATGATCAAGAAGTGATCCTAAAACAACCTACGTCAAGCATTACTCCAACACCGTGTTCACTTCCCGGACTCCGCCGAGAAGAGACCATCACGGTAACACACGCGGTTGGTGCATTTTAATTAAGGTCAACTTCAGGTTTTCTACAACCGGACATTAACAAATTCCCATCTGCCCATAACCGCGGGCACGGCTTTCGAAAGTTCAAATCCCTTCAGGGGTGTCCCAACTTAGCCCATCACAAGCTCTCACGGTCAATGAAGGATATTCCTTCTAGCGGGAAGACCCGATCAGGCTCGGAATCCCGGTTACAAGACATTTCGACAATGGTAAAACAAGACCAGCAAAGCCACCCAGATTTGCCGACAAATCCCGATAGGAGCTGCACATATCTCGTTCTCAGGGCACACCGAATGAGCAAGACGCCGGGTAAGCCAGCCCAGAGTTGCCCCTGGTAGCCTCGGACATCGCTCAGTTGGACCAACACTTAGAGAAGCACTGCCCCGGGGGGGTAAATAAAGATGACCCTTGAGCCGGCCGACTCAAGGGAAAGAAAAGGATAGGTGGCAAATGGTAAAACCAATGTTGGGCCTTGCTGGAGGAGTTTTATTCAAGGCGGACTGTCAAGGGGTTCCCATTATAACCCAACCGCGTAAGGAATGCAAAATCCGGGAACATAACACCGATATGACGGAAACTAGGGTGGCAAGAGTGGAACAAAACACCAGGCATAAGGCCGAGCCTTCCACCCTTTACCAAGTATATAGATGCATTAATTAAATAAGAGATATTGTGATATCCCAACAAAAATCCATGTTCCAAACATGGAACAAACTCCAATCTTCACCTGCAACTAACAACGCTATAAGAGGGGCTGAGCAAAGCGGTAACATAGCCAAACAATGGTTTGCTAGGACAAGGTGGGTTAGAGGCTTGGCTCAACAATATGGGAGGCATGATAAGCAAGTGGTAGGTATCGCAGCAAAGGCATAGCAAAAGAGCGAGCAACTAGCAAGCAAAGATAAAAGTGATTTCGAGGGTATGGTCATCTTGCCTGAAATCCCACAAGGAAGAAGAATGAGTCCACGAGGAAGACAAACGGACGTAGACGAACGGGTCCTCACAAACGCGACGTTATCGGAACCAACCCGAAGAAGCAACACCGGAAAGAAGCACACAACATGGTAAACAACCATCACATAATCATGGCATGATGCACAATCAAGTATGATGCATGTCCGGTTTAATGAAGCATGGCATGGCAAAGTGCACAAACAACCCTACAAATTAAGTGGAGCTCAATATGCAAGGGGTTGCATATTGACGAAATACCACATGACTTATTTAGTTCGATCTCGTTTATGAACTCAACAATATTAAATGTTGTTTAGCATGGCAAGGGGTGAAGCAAAGTAAAACTACCTATCTAGGCAAGTTTAAATGAGGCCGGAACAACAAACAACAAGTCCGGAAACTCCTCATGCGCATATTTTAAGGTTTGGTACTGATCTGCCCTAAACACAATTTTAGAGTTGTTTAACATGCAAAGTAAGTCACCACGTTAAACTAGGCATTTTTCCACCCCATTTACATATAAAGTTTATTAAAATCCGGGTTACGGTTATTTAGTTATGAAATAAATCATTTTAGCAAGTTAATTAAGCAATTTTAAACAAACAGCATCTTAAGCATTTTAAACATAGATGAAAGTTGGATATTATTAAACTAGATGAAATTATAAGCAAGTTTCATATATAATTTAGGGTTTTTATCATTTTTGCCATCGGTTGTACTACACTACTCAGTTCTGCCACTAAATTTTTTCACTGCTCAGAAATGCCACTGTTCCGTTAGGCGTGTGCTCAAAAATGCCATTTTTCACCGTTACCGTCATGTCAATGGACGTTGACCATGTTATATGACTATAATGCCCCTGGTCTCATTTGCAAGATCTCTCTCCATGGTGTGGGACCAACTTGTCAAGAGTAAGAAAAGAAATTACGAGGAAAAAGAGCGACAAGGTGGATCGAACCAGAGACGTGAGTGTGTTCAGCGGGCAAGCTAACCACCACATCCAATCAAAGCATTTGTTTGAGGAACAAATGTACTTGTACTCAACCTTATCCAATACATAACCTGCTCGTATCAGTTTCCCTCACTGAAAAAATAGCGCGCTATAACTATAGCGTATTGAGAATTGCCTCGCTAAATATATTAATGTATAATGTCTCGCTAATAGCACGCTATAGCGCGATATAGCACACTAATAACGTATTTTAAGGTCTGCACTATTTCGATGTAGTGTGCTATTTTTTTCATTGGTTTCCCTAGCCGGAACCACAATCCCTAGCCGCCACCTGCCGATCCTCAACTGCAACCGCCGGTCGCCAGGCTGCCCGCCCAACTCCGGCGCGCCTCCACTCGCCGCAGCTACCGCGCTTCACGCCCAGCGCCGCCCCTGTCGCGGCTTTGGCGCTGCCTCCCGCCCATCACCGCCACTCGAGGCAGGCAGCTCCGACACTTCTTTCGCCTGACTCCGCAGCTCCTCCCGAGTCCAGCTCCGCCACCTCGTATGATGCCTTGAAGTGATTTGTTCCATGGCAATGGCGACGGACAACAGTCCTGAATCAGAGAGGAGCGTCAGCCACCGGACGCCCCAGCATGTTGTAGCCTCTGAAATTCCGGCAGGGTGAGTATGCTAATTCTTAGTGTGGTGCGTCTATGGATCATAGTAGCTTGTAGAGATGGAATTTATTATGTAGAATTTGTAGTAGCTGATTGGTGCCTTGTTGATACTCGCGTGCCATTTGGTACACGTGTTCGGATGGTCAGGATGGATATGGAATTACAGATACTAGAAGTAAAAAAAGGCTGCACATGTGAAGTTTGTAAATCTTGTCACGTTTGTGTTGTTTTCAGAAAAATGGGCAGGCACCATCCTGAAATTTTCAGAGAAATTTAGAAAATCATGTGCTCCTGCTATCATATTTGTTGTTGCTTTCAATTAGTGTGTGATGCATGAATTAGCTAGCTGGAGAAATGGAGTAGTGAGCAACAAGAAACAATATTATATACTGTTCAGTTTGAATATTATTTACCTAAAGGATATGACACATATATTTCCTCCTATTTCAAAACTTTCCCTTAGCTCAGCTGGTTAGCACGAGCGCCTATCCAGGTCATGGTCGTGGGATCGAAACTCCCTGGCTCCAATTTTTGTCTTCTCTTTTCATGCTTGCCTTACAGGCGGGCCCACAACTCAAACAAAGAGAGAATAGTTGACAAATGGGATAGGGGTATTTTCGTCATCTACCTTCGGTCAACGTCCTTTTACATGGCTGTAACGATGAAGAATGGCTTTTTTGGGCACGCGTCTAACGAAACAGTGGCATTTTTGAGCAGTGAAACTTTTTAGTGGCAAAACTGAGTAGTGTAGTACAATCGATGGCAAAAATGATAAAAACCATATAATTTATTTAGATCTGATGCACGGTTGTGAAGTTATTAAATGCATGATCAACAAGGGCTTTTCTATAAAACAGCAATCCTGCGGAAAATAGCTAAATTCGCAGCAACGAAAAAAATACTACGGGCCGAAACTGGGGCGGACTGGGCCTCACATTGGGCCTTGAGGCCGGCTAGGTGGTGTACTGGGGTGGCTGAAGGGCACGGCTTGGCCGGTCGCCGTTGGGCCTTGCTGGATCGAACGAGGGGGTGCGGGGGCCGTTGTCAACGCGCGACGACGCGGATCGGGCTGCGCTGCTCGTCAGGAAGCAGAGCAGCGACGACCCAAGCAACTAAAGCAGGGGAGCGGCAGCGCGATGCAGAGGGCGCGTCACAGCGACGAGGACCTGCCGGAACTGGCGAGACGGCAGGAGCGCGGGGACGGCGGAGCTTGGCGCGAATCCAAGGCGGCGATGTCTACCTGCAGAGGGCGTCGTGGCAGGGTCAAAGAAAGGCAAGCGGGAGGGGAGGAAAGGAGCAGGGGCTCGTCGACGGGACCTGCTGGCGAGGTCCGCCGTGGCGAGGCAGCGGAGCCAGGCGGAATCCGAGACGGAGGGAGTCAGCGGTGGAGAAACTCCAGGGCGGCGGCTTGACGACTCCGGCGAAGAGCCGCGGGAAGAAGACGGTGGCTTGGACGCCAGACGCGCAGCTGTCGGGGAGCCCTGGGGTCTTGGGTCGGCGACTCCTGGCCATGGCGTTGGGGCAGGACTCTCGGTGAGGCAGATCCGGCAGCAACGACGAAGCAGCACGAGCAGGGAGGAGGATGGCAAGAGCGGTGGCAGACGACGGCGGCTCGCCAATGGGGAGGCGCGGAGGAGGGCCTGGATCCGGCGATGTGGGGCGCTGGAGCTTCCAGGCGAGGGAAAGCAAGGGCGACGGTCACGGCAGCTCAGTTCCCGACGACGTCGAACGGTGATGGCGAAGAAAAGGCTTCAGGAGGAGCTTCTCTCCTCTTGAATCGAGCAAATCAAGGGCGCGGGGACGAGGGGCACGGCCTCGATCACATCCGGATCGAGCAGAAGTACTGCAGGTTGGAGGCCGAAGGAATTTTTGATCGAGGGCGCAAGCAGCTGGATCGATGAGTAGTAGTGGAGAGAGCTGGTTGGTGGGTGGAGGAAAATGAGGAGAAGGAGATCCCGAGGTGGATCGAGACCGGGTGGCGGCGGCGGGATGGGATTGATGGGACAACTCCCCTAGATTTTAGGGTTGCTCTATTTATATAGTAAGTAGGCTAGGTTTAGGGGTATTCGGTCTGTCCGATCGTAATCGGGCAGTCGAGAAAAGAGGCTAGGGAGTTCAATGAACAAATCGAAGATGTTTTGTAGATGTTAGGGGATGATCCGGACACAACGGTAACGACTGTCCGAGTCGGGTCCGGGACAGATTTCGGACGTGCGCGCGAGGGGTCGGTGCACTGTGCAAAGAGGGGTTTTCGAACCGTGCGATCGCATCGGGCGGCTCCGAACGCGAAGAGGGGTAGGTAGATGGACTAGGTGGGCTATGGAGAGCGGGTTGGTCTGAGAGAAGAGGGGAGAGATGCAGCCTGGCACGGTTTCCGGAGACCGAAAACGTCCGACGTTAGACCGGCTATATTGTCGCTATAGTTTAACGGTTGGGCTAACAAACGAACTCTGAATGCGATGAAACTTGACAGGCGGTCTATCTACACTATAATAAGACCACACGCCAACTTTCAACCCAAACCGAGAACATTTCGCGGCTACTTATAAAATAATATTTCGGACGTGCCGTGCAAGTGTGATTGGGCTCAAAACGAACAACGGACGGAACTGGGGGAACCCGGACGGATGCAAGTTTGAAAACATGATGATGCAATGTGGATGATGACATGACAAGATGCAACACGCAAGCGAATGACATGGCAACATCGGTGAATAACTGGAAGACACCTGGCACATCGGTCTCGGGGCGTTACAGCTCCCCCAACCTCCTAGGGACCGGATGCGTCGCAGCTCTGAACCTCGGTCACCAAGGGCCAGGAACGAACATGTCATAGATGGCCGACATCGAGTCTCTTGCGGCTGTTTGGGTGGCATGGACTGCCACCAAGCACCGAAGTTCCTCATGCTGGTTGATGCCCTTGGTGTCTCACCGTCCTTTGGTGGCAGGCGCAACGCCCATCCATTTGGTAAGCTCGTTTTTGTTGTTGAAGAGACACAAGCGCTCTCCCCCAACATGGAAGGGGGTTAGGATGCTCTTCTTTCAAGTTGCGGGGAGCCCCGAGGACAGTTTGCAAGGATTGAGCTGGTCGGCGTAGCTGTTTGGTGGTGGAGGCAACGCGTCTTGCAACGCCTCGCCAGACTCATGGCGTCCTGATAACCCACAAGTATAAGGGATCGCAACAGTTCTCGAGGGTAAATATTCAAGCCAAATTTATAGATTCGACACAAGGGGCGCCAAAGAATATTTGAAGGTATTAGCAATCGAGTTGTCAATTCAACCACACCTGGAGATTAATTATCTACAGCAATATGATCAGTAGCGAAGTAGTTTGATAGTTTTGATTGTAGTGACAGTAGCAACGGTAACAGTAACATTGATAGCAGTAATTTGTAGCAAGTGTAACAGTGATGATAGCAGTAGTAACTTAGTAGAAACAATAAGGATAAATTCGTAGGCATTGGATTGGTAACTTGTTGGATGATATTCATCATGAGATAGTTATAACCTAGGGCGATACGGCACTAGCTCCAGTTCATCGATATAATGTAGGCATGTATTCTGTAAATAGTCATATGTGCTTTATTAAAAGAACATGCATGACATCTTTTGTCCTACCCTCCCGTGGCAGCGGGGTCCATATTGGAAACTAAGGGATATTAAGGCCTCCTTTTAATAGAGAACTGGAACAAAGCATTAACACATAGTGAATACATGAACTCCTCAAACTACGGTCATCACCGGGAGTGGGCCCGGTTGTTTTCACTCCGGGGTTGCCGGATCATAACCGTAGTAGGTGACTACAACTTGCAAGATCGGATCTAAAACATGGATATAATGATGAATTCATAAACGGTTCAGATCTGAAATCATGGCACCCGGGCCCAAAGTGACAAGCATTAAGCATAGCAAAGTCACAACAACATCAATCTAAGAACATAGTGGATACTAGGGATCGGGCCCTAACAAAACTAACTCGATTACATGATGAATCTCATCCAACTCCTCACCGACTAGCGAGCCTACGAAGGAATTACTCACTCCCGGTGGGGAGCATCATGGAATTGGCGATGGAGAAGGGTTGGTGATGACGAAGAACGAAGATCCTCCTCTCCGGAGCCCCAAACGGACTCCAAGTCTGCCCTCCTGAGGAAGAACAGGGCTTGGCGGCGGCTCCGTCTCGTGGATCGCGATAATTCTTTTTCCCTGATTTTTTATGGAATAATGTGATTTTATAGTATCACGGGGGTCATGAGCGGGGCCACCAGGTGGGTACAACCCACCTGGGCGCACCAAGAGAGGGGGGCGCGCCCTGGTGGGTTGTGTCCACCCAGGGGCCCCTCTCTGGTGGTTCTTGGCTCCAGAAATTCTTATTATTGGTATAAAAAATCCTCGCAAAGTTTCGTTCCATTTCGAGAACTTTTATTTCTGCACAAAAACAACACCATGGTAGTTCTGCTAAAAACAATGTCAGTCCAGGGTTAGTTTCATTCAAATCATGCAAATTAGAGTCCGAAACAAGAGGCAAAGCATGAGAAAAAGTAGATACATTGGAGACGTATCACGCCCTTCAGGGTAGCAACATAATAGAAACTTTGCTGGGAAGCCTTACCAACGAGAAAGGGCGACGCGGCATGATCTCCGCTCTCTTCTTTAGGGAGGCCCATGATTAGACAAGAGTCTTACCTCTGGGGCACGCACTGGTACATGAATAGTCTGGTATGGCGTTGGTAAAGCTCCCCATCCCGAGGCCCAGTGCTTCACTAGTCGCATGGTCCTTCCTGCCTTTGTGTCGTGTCCAGAAGGGACATTGGCCCTCAGTTACCCCCGAACCTTAAGGATCCATGAGGGTACCCGAGCGTTGTTGGTGACTTTAGGGCTTTCATCAGGAGAGGGCTCGTGTTTGTGATCCTCTGTGATAATTGTCGGCATAGAAAACCTGCCCAGAGCCCCTTGCTGAAGCGAAGGGGGCCCTATGCCCTACCCGATGGTCGGCTCCTCCGGTCATGAGATCCCTATTTCTAGGGCTCCGACTAGGTCTTTGTTGCTCAGGTTGCCCCAGACCTCTAGGGCACACGGAGGTTTCTAGGAAGTGATGAGCACATAAGGCTCGAGGTTTGGTGGCCTTCATTTGTTGTTAGGTGAAACGGAGGGCATCACCGGGGAAACCTCACTAGAGTGATTCGTGGTCTCGCCCCAGCGAGTGGATGCCCCACTGCCCTGATATGTGCTTGAGGTTTGTTGGCCTTCGTTTGTTGCTAGGAGAAACGGAGGGTGTCACCGGGGCAACCTCACTAGAGTGAGTCGTGGTCTCGCCCCCATGAGTGGATGCCCCACTGCCCTGATCAAAGATCATAGCAGACAGTCGAGTTATCCTTTTTTCAAAGGTTCCGACCAGTGTCGATTCCCGACGGGAAGCCGGCTTGGACAACGCGTGCTCCACCTTGCTTTGGTCTCATGGTTCCCTCCCGGCTCCCAAACCATCGAGATGTCGCTCCACCTTTCTGACTTGCTTGATGGCGAGCTAGGAGTCCTCCTTGACACGTCGTCGCCGTGATCCTCAGAGTGGCTGATGCATGGAAGGTGATGACCACAACTTCGTGCTTTCCCATGCCTTTGGTGGCCTTCTTGAAGAGGAGCTTCACGTCACGCATAAGATGTTTGTCGGTTGGGGTGCAAGCACGAAGTCATCCCTTGTGCTTTCCCACGCCCTCGTGCCCTTGCTTTGGTCGCATGGTTCTCGCTCGGCTCCCAAACCATCGAGATGCCGCTCCATCTTTTTGACTTGCTTAATGGCGAGCTAGGAGCCGTCCTTGATGCGTCGTCATGATCCTCGGAGTGGCTATTGCATGGAAGGTGATGACCGCAACTTCGTGCTTTCCCACGCCTTCGATGGCCTTCTCGAAGAGGAGCTTCACGTTCCCCATAAGATGTTCGTCGGTTGGGGGTGCATGTTTCTTTGTTTTTTTTGGCTTGTGTTTCTTGCTTGTTTATTCTCCTTATAAAAAAGAACTTCATCTAGATTTCTTTTCCTTTTGAATGCTTTTCTTTGTATTTTTCTGCATCTAATTATTGCAAATTCTTCAGTTAATTCCTTGCAATCCTTGTGAGATTTCGATTGCCAAGTGAGCTGAGTTGACAAGATTTTTCTCTACATTGAACTCAGCCTCACCGATTCATGCCTATCGGCTAGACCGAACTACAGGGATTACTTGTAGATAGTTCATCGATACAACCGACATGGACTAACTCGGTCTGACCGATATGCATCATCTATGACACTGCCAACTAGGTGTCACCGATGAAAACGGATCGGTGTTACCGATTTCACTACTAAGAAAACTTTTTGCCATTGCAATTGTCATTTCTTCTCCAGCTCCACTCGATGATTCTTATCCTCTACCCGCGTCTTAAAATACATGGTGCTTTGTAGTGTGTCTTGATACGTCTCCATGCATCTATAATTTTTTATTGTTCCATGCCAATATAATACAAGTTTTACATACTTTTGGCAACTTTTTATATGATTTATTGGACTAACCTATTGATCCAGTGCCAAGTGCCAGTTCCTGTTTTCTGTATGTTTTTAGTATCGCAAAATATCCATATCAAATGAAGTCCAACAGCAATAAAATTCCATGGAGAATTATTTTGGAATATATGTGATTTTTGGGAGTTGGAATCACCGCAAACGAAGGCCCGTGGTGGGCGCAACCCACCAGGGCGCGCCAGAGGAGCCAGGCGTGGCGTGGTGGGTTGTGCCCACCTCGTACGTCGGTTGGACCTCCACTTCGGGAGCAAGGGAGCTTATATCAAGAAAAAATTGTGTTAAAATATCAGCGCAATCGGAGTTACGGATCTCTGGGAATATAAGAAACGGTTTTCGGCCAGATTTGGGGAACGTGAAATAGAAGAGAACAGAGAGGGAGATCCAATCTCGGAGGGGCTCCCGCCCCTCCGCTGCCATGGAGACCAAGGACCAGATGGGGAACTCTCCTCCCATCAGGGGGAGGCCAAGGAAGAATAAGAAGGAGGGGGCTCTCTCCCCCTCACTTCCGGTGGCACCGGAGTGCCACCGGGGCAATGATCGGGACGACAATCTACATCAACAATCTTGCTACCGTCAACACCAACTTTCTCCCCCTCTATGCAGCGGTGTAACACCTATTCCCCCGTTGTAATCTCTACTTAAGCATGGTGCTCAACTCCATATATTATTTCCCAATGATCTATGGTTATCCTATGATGTTTGAGTAGACCCGTTTTGTCCTGTGGGTTAATTGTGATCTTGGTTGGTATGATTGTATATTTTATTTATGGTGTTGTCCTACCGTGCCCTCCGTTCTCGCGCAAACGTGAGGGGCCCCCGCTGTAGGGTGTTGCAATATGTTCATGGTTCGCTTACGGTGGGTTGCGAGAGTGACATAAACTTAAACCCGAGTAGGTGGGGTATGACATATGGGAATAAAGAGGACTTGATACTTAATGCTATGGTTGGGTTTCACGACCTTAATGATCTTTAGTAGTTGCGTATTCTTGCTAGAGTTCCAATCATAAGTGCATATGATCCAAGTAGATAAAGTATGTTAGCTCATGCCTCTCCCTCATATAAAGTTGCAAGAATGATTACCGGTACTTGTTATCGATTGCCTAGGGACAAATAACTTTCTTGTTGACACAAAACCTTTTACTAAACACCTAACTTTTATTATCTTGCAAAGTACTTCTAGTTTTATTCTTGCAAAGTAGTTCTAGGATCACACCTACAAAATAGTTTCATACTCCCTCCGGTCCTTTTTACTCTGCATATAAGAATTGTCTGAAGTCAAACTTCATAAAGTTTGACCATATTTGTATGGAAAAATATCAACATCTACCATGGTAAAGTTATATAATGTGAAAATTTAATTCATGTCGCATCTACTGATATTGATTTCACATTATGAATGTTGGTATTTTTTTCTATAAAGTTGGTCAAACTTTACGAGGCTTGACTTCAGATAAATCTTATATGCGAACTAAAAAGGACCGGAGGGAGTACTTGTTTCCGATAAAGCAAACGTCAAGTCTGCGTAGAGTTGTATCGGTGGTCGATAGAACTTGAGGGAATATTTGTTCTGCCTTTAGCTCCTCGTTGGGTTCGACACTCTTATTTATAGAAAAAGGCTATAAACGATCCCCTACACTTGTGGGTTATCAAGACCTTTTTCTGGCGCCGTTACCGGGGAGCAATAGCATGGGGTGAGTATTCTCGTGTGTGCTTGTTTGCTTTATCACTAAGTAGTTTTTATTTCCTGTTCTAAGTTGTTCTCTATCTTTAGTTATGGATATGGAACACGAAACACCAAAAAAATTAGTGGTACTTGCTACTCATGGAGATGGGGAACCTCCTAAAACCCTCAATGCTCGTTATGTGAAAAATATTATGCACTACTTTGATAATCCTAAGAAAACCCCATTCAACTTGATAATGGGAGTAACGTTGGATCAATGTGAATACTTTAGGGATTATCGCTTGACTCAAAAAGGAAAAAAATTATGGGATCAAATTGAAATGTTGCAATGGTATGCTTGGAATCTATGCTTGAGATATGATTATACTTGTTGCTCTAAGATTGAAGTTCCACACCTTTCCTATTCATGCGAATTTAATGATAATGAAACATTGGCTTCTTATGCTAGAGGTATATATGATTATTATGATGTGGAACGGGTAGAAGAATTTGTTGCTTTTAAGGGTGCTTATGAAATTGAATATTTGTTTGAAAAGTTTGAAGATTTTGATGATTCAGTTTATAGACCTGAAAATCTTGTTATCCTTAAATATTTCCATCCTTAAATATTGATATGATAATTATAAATACAATTATGATATTGATGTATTTATTGAGAATAACCCCGCTATCCAAGAAAAGACTAATATTTTGTAGGAGTCTATGGAAGAAGGAATTCATGAAACGGTGAGCTCATTGGATGAAAAAGATGGTGAGGAGAGCGTAAAACAAAAGGAGGAAGAACGGATTAGCTACCCATGCCCACCTTCTAATGAGAGTAACTCTTCAACTCATACATTATTTAATGCCCCTTCGTTCTTACCGAAGGATGAATGCCATGATAATTGCTATGGTCACATGGATTCTTTTGAAATATTCCTTTTTGATGAACTTGATGCTTGCTATGCTTGTGGCCAAGATGCCAACATGAATTATGCTTATGAAGATGAACTTGATATTGTTCCTTATGTTAAGAATGAAATTGTTGCTATTGCACCCACGCATGATAATCCTATTATCTTTTTGAATTCTCCAAACTACACTATATCAGAGAAGTTTGCACTTATTAAGGATTATATTGATGGGTTGCCTTTTACTATTTCACATGATAATTTTGATGAATATAATATGCATGTGCGCCATCAAATTCATATCATGCATTATATACTGGTGCGGCATGCCCCACAGCATTATCGCGGCCAAAGGAACAAATTTTATAGCCAAGAAGTTCAAAGATTATTGCAGTCAGCGCAATATCAAACTTGACTTTGCTTCTGTGGCACATATGCTGTCCATGGGCAGGTCGAACGGGCCAATGGATTGATCCTCGGTGGTCTGAGACCGAGGTTGGTGAAATCACTGGATAAGGCCGATGGGGAGTGGATTGAAGAACTTCCATGCGTCCTCTGGAACCTGAGAACAACGCCATACCGGTCTACTGGCTATACTCCATTTTTCATGGTATACCGTCCTCCCCAGTGACCTCGAGCATGATTTCGGTCACGTATCTTGTTACAGAGCTGGAGCGTCAGGACGATATGGATGCACTGGAGGAAGCCCGGGAGATCGCAGTGGCTAGATCGGCTATCTATCAACTCATGCTCCCCTGCATCGTACTGTCGATCCGGTCGAAGCTATGGTTGCACCGGCACCACGAGTTCCGTTCCGGCGAGCTGCGGCTATCCTAGTGCCTGCCATCACCACCATCTGACGTGGCTCCATCCTAGCTTTGCGTAGCGCCAAACCGCACGTCCAACCGATGTCTGTAGCGTCATTCCGGTGCATCTCCGCCATGGGAAATGGTCGCCACTGGCTAAATTCCAGCGAGCTGACGTGGCCGGCTTAGTGGTTAAGCATCCGGTTAATTAGACCATATGAAGCTGACATGTGGGACCCATGTGCTAGTTAATTAGCCAAATCCTTGTAGTTAGAATTATTGTTAAACCGAGTAGGCCCCACTGGTCAGGTTTGGCCTGGATGACGCATGCTTTGACCGAACCCACTGTCAGTGAGTGGCTGACTAAGAGATGAGAGCATCCAGGGGCGGAGCTGGGCCCCGGGCACCCAGGGCCCAGGCCCGGGGCATGGAGTTTTTTCAAAGCTATTACCAATATAGAATTCGGTATGGGCCCAGGTTGTAGCCCAGCCCACATGCATAATGCTCTTCCAATTTTCGAACTGTAGAGCGTCGTCCCACATGCACGCACGACAGGCTGACCTACACACGCACACACCCAGAGGATCAGATGCAGCCGCCGCGCGGATCGACCTCCGCCATTTGCCGGGCTCAACCCTAGCCGCGCTATCAGGCCTGGTAACTGTTGGAGATCACCTGATGAAGCACAGTGATATTGTGTTGCCCAGATGCGTGTCCGCCGTTGATCTGTGATCCAACGAAGCCTAGAAGACTTTACCACTTCGCTACCGAGCTGCGTTTACAACCGTAGATCTTCATCTGGACGGCTCAGACCGTTGTCAACTTACTTTTAAAAGTTACCGCATTGCTTTTACCTGCTGAACCTGTTGCTTTCTACTTTTAGCTCTGAATTCTCTTTATAAACCCTCCTCCGGCTTTTGGAGAGGGGATCGGGATTATTCTGGGCTTGGCCCTTGTAGCCGCCGTGTTCCGGCAGGCGAAAACCCTAGCTAATTGCTTCAGATCTGAGTGAATTAACCACCAAATTTCCCACCAATTTCCTTGTGTTCATTCAATTTCTTGCAAATTCAGAGACAGCTACTACTAGGGCATGTCAAGTGGTATACAGAGCGTTGGTTGTAGTCCTTGGAGGCGGGATTTGAGCCCAGATCCAATCTGGCCCCCCGATCTGGCGTGGCGGCGGTGTCGGCGGCGATTGGCAGCAGTGGATCGATCGGCAGCAGAAAGGTGGAGTCGTGGTTTCTGAAGAACAATTCTTCAGTGCAAAATCCCACCCAACCCTCCCTTCAGTGTTGTTTACTTCGGCGATTTGGTCTCTTTCCAATCTGATGGGTGCAAGTGAACCAGAGTGGTTGGTTACCGGACAACGGGTGTAAAATTCTTCCGTCCTTGCAAGTTTCATTCTTATACCTAATCTGCAAGTAATTTCCAACAAAAACCCTGAAGACATGGCAGGTGAGACGCAAGATACCGATTGTTTGGAGCTTGAATCGCTGTAACTTGACATAAAAACACTCAGGCAAGAGCGCGAAGAGGACAGAAAAGAGTTCTACCATTTCACAGACTCTGTCAACAAGAACTCCGCTAGCATACAGAAGAATTTCAAGAAAATTCAGATTTCCTTGCTGAAGTTAACAGTAGAGCAGTCAGTCGACGAAGAAGAGGAGGAGGAAGAAAGACCAGATCCGCTGTCAGGGCAAGGAAGCACGGCTATACCTCTAGGAAGGCCAAAGCAACTCCCAAACAGCCACCTTGCCACTGAGAAACATGACCCTGCAACTGGGGGATCTGCTGTTCGGGTTGACAAAGCAACAGGCAGAGAGCTAAACATGGACGGCACGCCAAAGGGCCCTTATAGGCACCCTAATCACACAGCTAACAAGCAAGACTTCCACACCCATCAGCAACAACAAGGTTAGGTCCCAAAACATATCTTGATAGTGGACGAATTACCTGAAGCAGAGGTCAGAAGAGAAAGGAACAGACCTTATACACCTGAAGTTCGAAGAAATCTCCTTTGTGTTAAACCTGCAAAGTTAAACATTGCTGAATTCGATGGAGTTGATGCAGACTCTTGGAGACAGAATATTGAACAGTATTTTTCAGCTGCAAGAACCCTAATCGAGCAAAGAACTGAAATAGCAGTTTCATATTTAAAAGGTGAAGCTATCCAATGGTGGAGAGGTACAGGGTTTATTGTTCATCACACTCCGTGGCACAAATTCTGCTCTGCGATCACACAAAGATTTGCAGTAACATCTGTATGTGAGAATGTGAAAGCCTTCCACAAGTTAACACAACAAACTTCAGTTGCTCAGTATATTTCAGAGTTTGAACAACACATGAACTTGATGAGGAGGGACAACCCTGCAATACCAGATGACTATTATATGCATAGTTTCATTGCTGGGCTAAACCCTTACATCCAAAGTCACCTGGAATGTTTACAACCTGCTGACATGACCAATGCAATGTGGTTAGCCAGAAGAATTGAAAAGTCTTGTCCTCCTACCCTCACTCAGAAGCCTCATGTGCCCAACTACAGAAGAGGAACTACAGGAGAAATATATAAACATGTACTCCCTGCAAGTACATCTCCTGCTGCTGTTATACAACAAGCTAGAGAAAAGGGCATTTGCTATAAATGCAGAGAACCATGGTTCCCAGGACACAAGCAAGTGTGCAAGATGTCACCAAAAGCACAAGTTCAGGCACTGCAAGAACAAGGGGAAAACCCTGACATTATTTACATAGTAGATGCAGAGGAGCTACATTCAGATGGGGATGAAGAACCTCCTGACAACCAAGAATTAAAAATCTCCATGCATGCTGCTACAAGAGTACCTGAAGATAAAAAGAAACACACTTTTACTCTCCAGGTCCAAACTGGAAAAACAGTGGGTCTAGCTTTGGTGGACAGTGGACGTACTACTACTTTCATCTCCCCTGCTCTTGCTTTACAATCTGGTTGTCCAGCCACACCAGTGAAACAAGTCCAAGTAACAGTTGCTAATGGGGGTAAATTATTCAGTGACTTTTCTCTCCACAAAATCAAGTATAGCATCCAAGGAGTAGAATTGGTATCTGATTTCAGACTGTTGAAACTCACTGGATATGACATCATACTGGGAGCTAACTGGATGTATCAGCACAGCCCTGTCACTTTTGATCTTCCTAACATGAGATTGGGGATCAGACAGCCCAATGGGCAACAAACTACTTTCATGGATGAGAGTTTGCCCACTAGCCCTTGCACCCCTATACTGCAAGACATGAAAAACATACTTGATGACATGCTGACTGGAGCTTTGATGTGGATGCAACCAGTGCAGTTGGAAACCATACACGACTCTGTCCAAAAACCTGGAATAACTACATTATTAGAAAACTTCAAAGATGTTTTTGCAGAGCCCACTGGGTTACCCCCACAAAGAGAATGTGACCATGCAATCAACCTTGAACCTGGAGCCCCAGTGATAAATCAGAGAGGATATAGATTGCCACATCATCAGAAAAATGCATTGGAAGAAATCATTAAAGATCTTCTCCAAAAAGGGATTATCAGATTAATTCACAGTCCATATTCCTCTCCTGCTATTTTGATCAAGAAAAAGGATATGACTTGGAGGTTATGCATTGATTACAGGAAATTAAATGCACACACAATCAAGAACAAATATCCCATACCCATGATAGAAGATCTCTTGGATGAATTGAATGGAGCAAAAATCTTCACCGAACTAGATTTAAGAAGTGGGTATCATCAAATCAGAATGAAAGAAGGAGACATAGAAAAAACTGCTTTTAGCACACACATTGGTCTGTTTGAGTTCTTGGTCATGCCTTTTGGAGTGACAAATGCCCCCCCCCCTCCTTTACAGAACTCATGCACACTGTATTGGGGCCATTACTAAGACATTGTGTACTAGTTTTCTTTGATGATATCATCATTTTTAGCAAGACCTACAAGGAACACTTGGAACATGTAGCCCTGGTATTGGAAGCACTCAGAAAACATTAGCTCTATGCAAAGCTCTCTAAGTGCACCTTTGCACAAAACAAAGTGGAGTACTTGGGCTATGTGGTGACTGACAAGGGAGTATCTACAGATCCTGCAAAAATAGAAGCCATAATAAACTGGCCCACACCTCAGAATGTGACACACTTGAGGAGTTTCTTGGGATTAGCAGGATACTACAGGAGGTTTATTCAGAATTATGGACTGATTTGCAAGCCACTATTTGATGCACTGAAAAAGGAAGGATTTCAATGGACTGACAGGCAAATGACTGCTTTCCAACAACTAAAAACCAGGATGACTTCTGCACCAGTCCTTGATTTGCCTGATTTCTCCCTTCCTTTTGTTTTAGAAGCTGATGCTTCTGGATATGGAATTGGAGCAGTATTAATGCAGAAGGGACAACCCATTGCTTATATGAGCAAAGCTCTAGGCCCTAAAGCTGCTGCCTGGTCCACATATGACAAAGAGGCATTGGCCATCATTGAAGCACTTAAGAAGTGGAGACATTATTTTGCTTCATCCTCAATAATTATCAGAATTGACCAGCAGAGTTTGAAGTACATACAAGAGCAAAAATAACTGAAGGGGTGTAGCACAAACTCCTCATTAAACTCATGGGGTACAAATTTATAGTGGAGTACAAGAAAGGCAAGGAAAATAGAGTAGTCGATGCCCTATCTAGAGTTAAATATGCCCTGAATGCCCTGGGCTCTAGCACTGCAATTCCCTCTTGGATTTCTGAAGTGGTGAACAGTTACAAAGGAGACACTAAATGTTCTGACTTAATTGCTAAATTAGCAATAGATCCAACTGGCCAACCTCCTTATACTCTCACCAGTGGAGTGCTCAGATACAAGGGAAAATCATGATTGGCAACAAAAGTGAACTGAAAAATTCCTTGCTCACTTCTTTTCACAAGTCTGAATTAGGAGGACACTCTGGGGAAAGAGCAACTTATCACAGATTGAAAATCATGTTTACTTGGCCTGGCATGAGGAAGGCAGTGCAAACCTTTGTTCAACAGTGCCCTGTCTGTTAATTGAACAAGGCCCAACATGTGCACCCCCTGGCCTATTGCAACGCCTCCTAGTTCCAGATTTTGCTTGGACCCACATTAGCATGGACTTTGTGGAAGGGCTGCCCAAATCTGAACATAAGGACATGATACTGGTTGTAGTTGATCGTTTCACTAAATATGCTCACTTTGTGGCCATGAGACACCCCATCACTGTAAAGAGAGTAGCACAAGCTTTCACTGACAACATATTCAGATTACATGGCCTGCCGATAGTGATAGTAACTGACAGAGATAGAATATTCACTAGTCATCTATGGCAGCACTTGTTCAACAAAATGGGAGTCAAATTACACATGAGTACTTCTTACCACCCCCAATCAGATGGACAAACAGAAAGAGTAAATCAATGCCTTGAGAATTACTTAAGATGCATGGCTTTTGCCCATCCCAAGAAATGGCACAGTTGGCTGTCAATGGCTGAATGGTGGTACAACACCACTTTCCATACCTCACTAAAAATGACTCCTTTTCAAGCTCTATATGCCAGACCTCCTCCCCTGATTGCTGAACTGATGTTACCACCAGTGGAAGGTGAGGATCACCAAGCTGAACTGGACAGAGACACAATAGCCCAACAGATCAAGGACAATTTACTCAGAGCACAAGAGAGAATGAAGTTCTTTGCTGACAAGAAAAGATCTGGGAGACAACTGGCTGTTGGAGATATGGTCTATGTCAAATTGCAACCTTACAGACACACCAGCTTGAGCATACACAGACACCTGAAACTTCACTCCAAATACTATGGGCCTTTCAGAGTCATGGAGAGAATTGGAGTTATGGCTTATAGACTCCTCCTGCCCGGAGGCTGTCAACTTCACCCCACTTTTCATGTAAGCCAACTCAAGAAACACATTGGTCCTGAAGCTGTACCTAACCCCAAATTGCCTCTACTTGATGAACATGGCAACATGCTCATCCAACCTGAAGCACTGCTTGAGCGACGACTAATCCCACAAGTCCACGGAGACATTAGCATTCCAGTGGTACAGTGGCGTATCAAGTGGCTCAACCTACCAGTGGCAAATGCCACCTGGGAAGATGCAGCTTTCATTCAGAAAATATTCCCTGCTTTTCATCCTTGAGGGCAAGTCTGATCTTCGTCGGGGGGAATTGTCAGGCCTAGTAACTGTTGGAGATCACCTGATGAAGCACAGTGATATTGTGTTGCCCAGATGCGTGTCCGCCGTCGATCTGTGATCCAACGAAGCCTAGAAGACTTTACCGCTTCGCTACCGAGCTGCGTTTATAGCTGTAGATCTTCATCTGGACGGCTCAGACCGTTGTCAACTTACTTTTAAAAGTTACCGCGTTGCTTTTACCTGCTGAACTTGTCGCTTGCTACTTTTAGCTCTGAATTCTCTTTATAAACCCTCCTCCGGCTTGTGGAGAGGGGATCGGGATTATTCTGGGCTTGGCCCTTGTAGCCGCCGTGTTCTGGCAGGTGAAAACCCTAGCTAATTGCTTCAGATCTGAGTGAATTAACCACCAAATTTCCCACCAATTTTCTTGTGTTCGTTTGATTTCTTGCAAATTCAGAGACAGCTACTACTAGGGCCTGTCACGCGCTACCAGCATTCCCCCGCGCTGTCGTCCCGATCCGGCGCCGTCGTCCCATGCTGCTACCAGTCCATAACCGTCCGCCATGGGCCATGGCCGAGCTCCCGGCCTCCCTCCGGCCTCCATCGTCTTGCGCGCGAGCCGGGAGCCCAACCTCCGCTGCGCCCCGAGCGTCGTCCGCTCCAGGACGAGGCCGCCGTGTTGTTGCGGTCCTACCGGCTGCTAGGTAATTTTCTGACCGAGACTGTGCATAGTGCGTATATACTGAATAACTGAAGTATTTAACACTGAACTTTTGAGATGATATTTAACACTGAACCTAGGACTGCATTGAACTGAAATTCAATGGAAAAAAACTGTGTGTGTAGCAGTATGTATATGTCTTGCATGTATTGCTGAACTGAAATTTAAATTTTTTAATGAAATTTGGGACATATATAAGTGTTAAGTTTTTTGGAATGTTAGTACACGGTTATTTTGGTTAGTAAGTGCAAAAGTTTTTCAATATCGGCCAAAAAAAATGTTTTGGCCCGGGGTTTGCTTGAATCCTGGCTCCGCCACTGAGAGCATCTCCAGTTGAGCCCCCAACAGCCCCCCCCCCCCCCCCCACACACACACAAGGCCCTCTTTTAGCGCCAGTGCAGAAAAAACGGCCCAGCCGCATCCCCAGGAGCCCAATTTTCGCCGTTTAGGCCCGAAACTGGCGCCGGCGAATTCAGGCCAAACCCGGCGCGGGGGGGGGGGGGGGGCCCGGGGGCGCCGGGGGAATCGTTTTTGGTGCGAAAGAACGGCTGACCCGCCGAGTCAGTGACCACGGCGCATCATCGTCCTCATCGCCTCGGTTCCCGCGGGGAATCAATGTCAAAGCTGACGCGATGCCGCACCGGTCAGCCTCCATTGATACCTCACGGGCGGCGCAGTGAAGGCGCGGCGACGCGCGTCTCGCCCGATCCTGCCACGCGTACACACGTCGGCTGCCCTCCCATCACCCACGCCCGGCTATAAAAAGGCCCTCCCTCGCCGGGGAGCACACACACTCTCGACCGAGCTCCTCCTCTCGCCGCCGACACCCCTCTCGACCGAGCTCGCCTCTCCGCCTTTCTCCCTGCCCACGAGCATGGCCGAGCGTTACCCAGGCGACGCCGCGGCGGCTAACGGCTTCAGCCGTCGTCACCTGCACGAGGACGAGGCGCGGCTCCTCTAGGAGGCCGACTACTCGGCACCGCCGGACATGCAGGTGCCGGGCATGTGGAAGCTGAGCACCGGCGGAGTGTCGGTGCCACCGGCGCTGCCCGGCGCGCCGAGATCGCGCGCATCCGGTCCTCCTTGACGGAGGAGGTGCGCAACCAGCCGAGGTACGCCCCCGACAGCAACACGCTGTGGACGGTGTACTTCAAACGCCGCCACGCCGAGCAGCTCGCCTCCTCGAACGGCGTCGAGCCCCGTGGTCGCCACAACTCCCAGGGACGGCGCCAATGGTGGGGCGTCCCCGGCTGCACCCTCGAAGCCGTCCTCGAGCACATCGAGGCCGGCAACACGCCGCGCCTGGAGTGCCCGGCGCCTCCCACCTTCTCACGCCGTCGCGGCAGCTCATGGACGCCGCGGCGGATGGAGACGGCGACCTCCGAGCACATCGAGGCCGGCAACACGCCGCGCCTGGAGTGCCCGGCGCCTCCCACCTTCTCACGCCGTCGCGGCAGCTCATGGACGCCGCGGTGGATGGAGACGGCGACCTCCTCGTCGTCGGGCTCTAGCTCCCTCTCCTCCGGTTCGCCGGCACTCCGCCCCGTCAAGCCGGAGCCAAAAGGAGACGCCACTCGGGCGTCGCAGGTGCGGCCTCATCATCCACGACGGTGGACGCCCCTCTCCTTCTTCCCGGCTCGTCAGGCCGAAGACCGAGCCAGGGTTGCTCCCCGTGAATTAGAGCACGCGGACATGACCGCCGCCGACGAGACCGCCCTCAAATGGGCGAAGGCGCACTGCGTTCGCGAGCAGGTGGAGCGCCAGCGCCGCGCCCTCGAGGAGATCGCCGCGGATGCGTGGAGGGTGGCGTCGTCATCCTCGACAGCGACGACGAGGACGCGCCCGGGTCGTCCAACCCCCCGCGCATCGGCGACGCTGGTCAGGGGTCCAACAGGGACGGCGGCGACTACACCCGGTTCTACAGGCTCCTCGGCATGTAGAAAGCGGGGCTTTTCGGCAGCAGCGCGGCGACGCAATAGTGCTAGGCGTTTTTTTAGTTTAGTTTAGATTTATGTGTTTAAGTTTTTGTACAAATATCAATGAAATCGCGACGAATATGCGTCGTGTTTGGCCGAACTTTGGCCGAGTTTATTTTTCAAAAAGGGGGTCGTGGGGTGGCGGTTGGGAAACCGACCGCCCCCACGCCGATATTATCGCCCCTGGGGGGCCGAACGGCTGGAGATGCTCTGAGTAACCCAAGGTCAATGCTGGCAATTCTACAAACTAGTCCAAATACCTTTTCCCTTGATACTTGAACATGAGTAGATAGTTCCTGATATAAGTCTTGCGGAGTATATTTGTAGCTTAATTAACTTGTTGCGGAGGAGACCACTAAACCCAATGGTGGTTTCTAAGTGGCTACAAATTAACTTGTTGCAGAGGAGACCACTAAACCCAATGGTGGTTTCTAAGTGGAATTCAATGTCCACTAAGAAGGGTCGTTGTATCTTCTTTCAGGCCTCTTGTGCCCCTTTTTAAACTTGTCTTTAGTAAGACATATTTTGCTTCTGCTGATGCTTGTTGTATGTTGGGTCATGTGACCTTTGTGTGTAAATAACACTGCTACGATTTGCTCTTTAGAACCTATGTGCTTCGAGTCGTAGAGTTCGTGTTGCGAACTTGTGATACATGTTGTTTCCGACACACTGCATGCATGATAAGTGCACGTTGTGTGTAGGGGTTTGAATTTTGGGTCGTGTACTTGTTAGCGGACTTTCAATACAGAGGAGTATCGCATGTGTTATGAGAGCTCGGGAGTTTGTCACACCACGCCAGGTGCTGACGCTCCAGCTCGGACACATCGAGCAGACACATGCACTGGGAGCTCGGGAGTTTATCACGCCATGCCAGGTGTTGACGCTTCGGTCCAGTTGCATTGCATCAACTATTGTATGATCGTTCCTGATTGAGTTATATGGCCTGGATCTCGGGTCGGAATCTTTGATGTGCAATTGCTAGCAGTCGATCAAATACGGGGTGAAGCAACTTGACTATGCGCTGGGGATTCATTCCCAGCCCTGCATAGTCCTTGTATGGTAACGATGGATTCCCCTACATCGGTTGATGTGATCCCGATGTAGGACTGCTGGACCATTGTTCCTGGCTCTCCGAGAGTATTTGGCGCCCATGGAGCAGTCTGTATGGCTGTTATTGTCCGGACGCGAATCTCGACTTCCTGTATGCTCCACTACAGCTAGGTCAAAGGATACTGCAGCGTTGTAAACCGATGAATTTTCCAGCACAAGCGGGGGTATATAAAAGTTCAGAGCATTCTTCCTACCCTTATCATTTTTTTCATGTACATGTGGTGCTCGATGCCTCAATGGTCATACCATTGATATTCATGTTTTTGTTGTTCATCTTTTGATGTTAAACTGCTAAGAACTACTACTTTATTATGTTTATTGGTTTATCTGGTTCGTCATTTATTACCAAAATTATTTGTCTGTGATAAATCTGAACATTCTGTTTTGTTCTATTTCTAAAGGTGCATAGGGGGAACAAAACTTTGTAGCTAAGTACAATTCCAAATGCTGAAGTCAATCCTTTTTATGAATCATTTTTGCTGACACATAATATCCTTTGGCCATGAGAATGCAGGATTATGCAGAGTTGTTTTTATTATTGCCGGAAAAACTATTCCTATGTAGTGCTGTGTGATGGCTTTCCGCATATTATGCTAATGTTTTTGTCCGAGGCTTGGCCTTTCGTGACGGTTTGTTGCTGCAATTCCAGACTAACCATGTGTGATTCAACGGTTGAGAAAATGGAAATAGAACTTCTGACTAAAGTTGGGGGTGTAATGTTTGGACATTATGTTACGCAAAAATGAAAACCCTTTGCATAGAAAGAGGTACTTGAGGTACAATCTTGCTTTATTCAGATGCATTCCCAACTTCTAGTAAAAGTTAAAGATAATTCTTTGCTTAATGCAGCGCCATCCAATGTTGTAGGTGAGAGGAAACACAACAGAATCTGCTACAGTTGAATAAGGTGAGCACATGAGGTAGGGCGCCAGGAAATGGTGGAGGAATGGAGTTACAACGCAGCACAGCTACGATGGCGAAGCTTCAGGAGGAAGAAGGATTATATAGGAACGGAGGATCAGGAGATAGATGCCAACTTGTCTTCTAGCAGGGTGGGGATGGAATGCGCAGTAGTTTCCAAAGAGAAGGAAATAGGAAAAGGCCGGCTTTTGCCATGGCGTGGTCAACAAGTGCATGTGCATCGTACTTAAACTTGGGTTCATAAAAAAATTAATCCTTCTTTTTCGAGTTAGGGAGAAAACAAACCTGACTACTATTTTCTGGACGTACAAATGAAAGTTGAATGAAATGTACCGGACAACATTTTTTCTTCGAAAGGGAATGGTACCGGACAACATTTCAAATGTAGGGTGGAAGGAAGGCCTATCTCTATCAATCCAACGGTCAGAACTCCCAATTATCGTCGAGATGGACTCCATGGTGGCCTTGAAGATGATTCAAGCCCAGGATGAGGACAGATCCTTATATTCAACCATTATTAGAGAGATTCGTCATTTAATGTCTCTTCGTAGAACTCATATTAGCTTTGTTAATCGTTCTCAGAATAAAGTTAGCGACAGTTTAGCGTCGTTTGCGAGGGTTGAAGGAAGAACTATGACTTGCCTTGGGTCAGGACCTTCAGTTTTCCTAGAGTTAGCTCTTGCAGATTGTAATCATATTGATTCTGAGTAATACAAGTCTTCTACCCGCAAAAAAAATGTAGAGTGGAACAAAGAATTATGAAATACTCCTTCTGTATTTTATTTGTGAATCTGAACGCTCTTACATTTCTTTACGGAGGGAGTACGAAACGTGAGCGCTCTTATATTTTTTTATGGACGGAGTACGAGACAAAATTTGACTCGCAGGAAATGACAAGCGTAAGGAAGTACTTCTTCTGTACTGAAATACTTGTAGTTGGGGGAACTTGTACTACTTTTCCTTAGCTATGAGTATTTCGGTACAAAGGTTATAAATAGGGAAGAAATGCATATCTCAACCCTGAACTCTTGGTTTAGTCTAATTTACAACCCGAACTTCAATACCGTTTAAATTACAATCCGCAACTCTTAAAACTGTTCAGGATTCAACCCTTTCTCCCCCTGACCGGTTTTGACCCATTGACGGGAGGAGACCAGCATGGCGGATGTGAGGGAGTCACGGCCTCATGAACAGAAGACCCCATCGGCCTGCATCAACGAAAATAAAATCCACCATCGGGCTCGTGGTTTACAAAAACAACTTCCTGTAGATCCTGATCTTCAAGGACCCAAATGCACCTGGCCATATTACATTCGAGCAGAGAATGAAGCTATGAGTTATCTGATCTGCACAATCCACAAACACTCCAAGAAATTGCTCAGAGTTTTAGCAAGAGCTGCCCTACGAGGGTCACATTGATTGATTGAAAGGCTTGAAAGAAAACATAGTTCGGAGAGGGGATTATACCTGTTGATACCGGATTCCAAAAATGTGTGCATCGTTCCCCACAAGACAAGAACCTTTATTTCAAAATAAAAAAATTTATTCGAGTCGGAAATGAGAGATTTTTTGTTAGTCGACATGTTGTGATGTTGCAGCAAGTCTGCTGTCGGTAACGATTGCTGAGCCAACCTCCGTAGGAAAATTTTGACCTTAACAAGCACAACTGTTTTCCACATCTTAGACCATGCCTTTGTCTAACCTTGGAACTAGATGCATCCGCGCGCCCCTCTAACCACACCTCACGTCTGTCTTTAGTATCAGCTAGCATCCAATAGGCCGATCTGACTGAGAAAAGCATAGAGCGAATGATCTTAATATCCATGGGTAGAAACGTCTGGGGTCAACCGATCAGTATCCCACTCCACATTGGCTGTGAGCGGGGGTTGCAGCAAAGGCACACAAAATCTCGTGGGAGCAAAGTTTTGTTGCCATACTGGTTAATCGGTTGGAGCGGATAAAAACGAGAAACAAAGAGAAGGGCAATTCATAAAAAACCTTAGCACAGCAAATCCATAAACTTGCAACCGATGCCATCCAAGTTCATTAAGCCGCGGTCCATGACGACAATGGGCAGCATTTCAATCATTCAAAGTCAACATTAGATGTTTGATAACACTACTTCTGTTCTTGAAACTACAAAAAATAGTTCCCCAGCTGACCCCATTACAAACAGGTTCGTGGAGCCCATGTATGGCGCATTTAGGCAGCCCAGCTCATATGAGTGCACAGCAGGTTCAGGCAAAGGATGAGTGCCCAGCAGGTTCCGATCACCTTCCGGTTCTCCTGTCCTTTTCCCGGTCTCTGCTGCTCCTATCGTGGTGATCATCCTTCCCTCGGCCTGAGTTTTTTTCACGCGCCCTGTCTCTCCCGGCATCATTGCCATGCAATCTGCCTCTGCTGCGATTGTACTCTCGGTCTCTATCCAGTGATGACTTCCTTGAAGGACTACGGCTCCTGCTCCGGCTGCGAGGCCGCTTCCTGGAAGAATCACATGCATCATCCGCCCTTTCTCTCCGTTCCAATGATAGTCTCTCTGGAAAACAGAACAATGTTTATCTTATGAGATACGCACCAGGATAACAAAAAGTTTGAGTTATAACTTGGGTCGTTATCATTATCAGATGAATTACTAAGTGAGCTACAAAATAAGTAATAGATGGATGGATGTGCGAGAGAAACGGCATTTCTATTATCAAACAAACAGGGTATTCCCTTCCTGACTTCTTACATACCAGAAGACCACCTGTTGTTTGCACCATCTATTGAAGACAAACCATAGTCTGATTGAAGGCGCCTACGGTGGCTGGCAACCTTCCTCTCGATCTCCTCCATGCTATGCAACCCCTTCTCCTCTAGAGATTCACGATACTGCATTACAGCAATCTCAATCTGCCTTAGCTTCTGCCTGTAGATCAAAAAGGAGTTGCTACTGTAAGTAAGAAGAATGTGCAACGTAAATCAAATGGTAGAATGATTAAACATTTGCTTTTGGAGAGGGGTGTGGGTGTACCTATGCTCTTCATCCACAATTGTAGCTGGGTGGTGAATTGCCTGATCGGTACTAATTTCGGTTGTGTCCACTTTCCCAGAATCACCAACAATATCACTTCCAGATGAATAGCTTAATCCCAATCCTTGACCGTTTATTCTATCTTCATCATTGTCGTTGTCCTCTCGGTTCCATTTAGAAGCTGGCAAAACAGGATCAGCTTTCTGCTTCTTGCTTGAAACTTGTTCAGGTTCAGGAGATACGCACTCTCTAGAGCGTCTTTGGCCTGTTTGCATACTGTGACGAGAGAGCCCCAGCATATCTGATTCACTGTCACCAGTACCATCTCCAAGCCTACGAGCGTTCAAACCAACATCCTCTCTTCCAGCTCTATGCGGTTCGCCTTGTACATATTTCATGGCAACGTCTTTCTGATATACTTGCTCCTTCTCAGCCTCTTCCAAGCTGAGCAATCTGGCAACCATCGTCTCTTTACCACCGCAAAGTGAGAGGCCATTATGCCTACAACGACGTTCAAGTTCAGCAAGTGGAAGACTCAACAGCTCCTTCGTCGCCGCTGCCTTTCCTGTGGCCAGGGCACCATCTTCATCAAGCCTAAACCCATTATTATCCTCAGAGCTAGTTTTCTTTTCAATTTCTGGTGCATCACCACATAGAGAGTGGAACGAGGTGACCCCAGAGTTGCCTGGTCTAAGAAAGGTAGCTTTTAGCCCATTCAGATATGCATCAGAAAACAGGAACCAGTCTGCCCATACTTGTAGAACTTTCAAAACCCTCTCCTGCAAAATAATGAATTATTAGTAAGAACATCAAAGGAAAACAGTTAATCTCTGCAACTCGAGAAATCTAGCAGCATTACCTTCAGAGCTTCAGCAGTAATCCTTCCTGTGATACTGCAATACAAGTCATTGAAGCTCTCCATGACATCAGGTATAGCAGTCTCAAACTTGGTTCGAAATGCAGAGGCATTCTTCACAGGAGCACTACTGTTATGAAGGATGTCGGACACTAGCATAAGCCGTGCAACCTTAGTTGGGATAGGTGTCTCCTTGAGTGTCAAAGATTCTACAAGAACCTCGACAATCTACACAAAACAAGAACCAATGTGTTCTCATGAAATATGAAGAACAAAATATAATTGAAGTGCACAACAATATTCAGTAGACCTCTGAAGTGTAGTTCACGACAAATAAATGACATCAAGCAGAGAATAAAACATGTACAGTTATATATAAGACCAGATGGTCCTGATAGTCAAAATGTATCACTATATGTGTTATATTGTTTATTTACTCTCCTTGGACATAAATTAGGCCTCATCAAAAGCATATGTTTAAAACAGATAATTCATCAAGCTTGCAAAGCACAACCACAATCAGGTTTACTCATAATGATCAAGCTATTAGCTAACTCAGAGTGGTCACAAGTAATAACAAGAAAGAGCTATTAACAGGACACGTGAGATCAAATCAATCAAAACAATATAACAAACTCATAATCATAAGCTATAGATAATTCAAGGCAAAAAGAAGAGAGGAATTAGCTGATTAGGTCAAATGTGCAAGGGGTACTACCTCTCCAGCAGCATCAGCATTATCCAATGCAAATCCCATAGCCTCCCGTATCTGACTTCTCTCTAATGTCAATGCACGCAGCATGTCCTCAAATTCATCACGTTGTGTCTCGGTCAATGTGCGCTCCACTTCAACACGCTGGAGAATGGAACACAAATTAATCATGTAATGGACACCATCTAAAAGAAGGCAAAGTAAAAAAGAACATCTGACAAGGTCCAACCAAACCTTACCCTGGTTCTACCAGCTGCAAAAGTAGATTCTTTTTCACGATCAGGACTTCGGCTGGATGGCAAAGCAGGTGGAACCCATCTAAAGTAACATATTTAATACAAAATTGTCAGATCATCAATGAACACGGTTACAAACACATAATGGCACTGTTTGCCGTCACTATTACCTTCCACTTCCTGTAATCATGATAAATGGTTCTGTTCGCCATCGTTGTAAAGTATCGCCCTGCGTTCCAATATCACAAGAATTTATATTAGTGTCATATTGGTAGAGTGATCCCCATATAGCTAGCTCATACATGTGGTTTGCATATGTAAGAAACACATGTATCTGGTTCCTATAACGGTCTTATATTCAAGCCAAACATTAGTAGACTGCCGAATTTTACAGAACAAGCTGATCAGGACATACTAAGAAGGAAAGAACATAAATTTCGTTGAACTAAATAATTGTTCATTTGGAGCAATTACTAGGTACTCTCTTTGCAAAACATATACACTGGTAAAATGTCGTAACGATAAACAAAAAATATGCATCTGTATTGCAACCAAAGATAGCACATACAGACAGCTTTACTATCACCACGTGACCAAAATAACGGAGATTGAATGGACAGAACATAGACAGTTTTCTATTGTTAGATCATAAAGATAACATTGAAAATGTAGAAGTACAAACATCAATTGATACCTGAGCGAATGAGTATAACCGCCAAACATAGTATGTGTGTTCTTTAGATTTAAGATCAAACAAGAAGTTAAATAATGCTTTTCCTCGTCCTCGTTCCATTATAGCTTGTTCAAAAGCACATCCGCCATCAAGTACATGCAGGGCCATTGTATCAATCACATGCCGAAGATGTGAATCATCTGGCGGAGCAACCATTATATCAGGAACATTTGGAGTAAGCACCTGTCAAACCAAATGAGTCAGCAAAGTGAAATTACATATTTGACTAGAAAACTAACATGCCAACATCCTTATCGATGCAGAACTTATTGGATTCTATCTAGGCTAATGAAACACTACAGAACATAGCTGGCAAACTCACATGCAATTCAGTGCTGGTAAAAGGTTTAAAAATCATATTAAAAATTTGACTGAAAACAGTACCTGACCCGATCAGTTATTGGGAGGAACCGGTTTTCTCATGAATGGTTCCAATATGTATAAATTTGTAACACAATTTTTGAATTTGACCAGGGCATTACTATTCGACCATTCAAATTCACATTTTTCTCAGACTGGGATTATTTTCCAGGTAGTCATTAGGATATATTTAATCATTACCCCAGTGATGAACACATGTGGAAGGACTACAAAATTAATGCGACACTGAGAACAGACGAAAAGATATTCCATAAGTTAATTCGTACGCAACAAGGGAACATAGAATTTTCTCTCATTCCATAGAACTCAAGCACTCATGTTTTCTGAAAAAAATTCTGAAATGATATTATGATTTATTATGAAAATGAACCATTCTTCATCCTTCAAAAGGTCTCAATGAAAAACATGGGAAATTTTTCAATGATATTGCTTTATTGCAAGGATGGCATGGATATTAAGGCCACAACACAGCACAAGGACATTTGTAATAATAACCAAAAAGTCACCAACCAGCTCTGAGGTTTGCTGTGTAACAGATGCAACAGGTGGACCTCCAGGACCAGATATGATGACAGTACCACCCTGCATAACATAGAAATACAAAATGTCATCAACAACACGAAAACACCAAAAACGTGCAAAACTACTTGCAACTTCCACAAAAATTACAAGTATTACGTAGGGACTTTGGGATGAAAGAATCAACCTCCTTGTTTCTGATAGCCATGTGTCCTGGAGGAGGAGCAGGTAGTGCTTGTGATGGAAGAGCAACAGATTTCCCCCACCCAATCTTCAGCTCATAGTCATACACAACAACACCTGAGATAAATAACTCAGTAAACTAGAAGCAGGAATACTAGTAGTACTTCAAAAGTATGAATACGTTTCAGGTTCCTATAATATGACATCCACTATATGGAAGTGCACAGTAACCTTGCATTTCATCCTTGGCTGCCTGTCCTTCTGCTCTATTCATGAATGCAACAAAGCCACAATGCCTTTGCCTTTTGCGTTCTTCTTCTGTTCGAGGCCACATGATCTTGACGCTTGCAATAGGTCCAAACCGACCAAATGTCCGCAGAAGAAAATTCTCATCCACCTAACAGCATATGGTTTACATTGCACGGTTAAGATAATCATGATGCATGTACACTTAAAATTATGTCTAGACAGAACAAGTAGTGGGGAAATCGACCTTAGGAGAGAGATTGCCAACATATAAATTTGTGGTTTGCGGATCTCCATCATCAAATGATCCTGGCAGTCTCCCAGTGGGATCAAATTCATCTGGTAGTTCATCAAAACGGCTAGAGGGCTGCAGGAAATGGCTTCAAGCATCAGTATACAAGGACAAACTACAAAGATTCTGAGAGGGGAATGGGAATCAATCACAATTTTATCTTATCAGCTGGAAACATGTTAGAAAAATGTTTCTCCAAGTTAGCAAACAGGATTTATTTTCACATTCTAGTCGCCTAACAAGGAATATTTCAGCATATAATCAAAATTACCCAATCATTTATTTCATATTACGTCTAGTAGAACGAACCAAAAGCTCCACTCTAACATATACTAAAACAGAACCTACCACGGAGGTGTCACCATGTCGACTGGCACGTTCTTGATTACGCCTTTCTCGAAGCTCTTTCTCCAGCTTCAATTCCTCCATGACAGTGTCTATTGCCCGTGGCTTTCCTCTTTCCTTTTCCTTTGGCCGCTCATCTTCCTTCTGCAGGTCAAGGTAATGCTCAACTGAAGAACCATACTGACTACAGACGCAATCATGAGAATAACGTCAGCGACAAACCTTTTTCTCCGGTTCTCTCCCAAATGAGGGTGGCACAAAAGATGGAACATACCTGGATAAAAATATGCTATGTATAAGGTATGTATTACGCTCGTAAGTTACTATGCCGCATATCATTTGTACACTAGATGACATGGGGTTATGGATAACAGCAACAGCAAAAGGATATTTGAGTAATTAAACAAAAAAATACTAATTTACTCTCTACAGGGCTATTTCAGGCATTCTTATTGAACTGCTGAAACTTTCACCTTCCACTAATTTGTGTGCTTTCTCTATTCAAAATCATGTCAATCAAATATATGTGCATATTTTATTAATTTCCCCACAAGTTTGAATCCATTCTAGTTTATATATAGGGAGTCTAATTTATCCTACCATCGGGCCATGCCTCAATGATTCAGTGGAAACCACAGAACATTCTTAACTTATGATAGCATGGGACGCGAGACAAGTAAAAGTCAAAGTAAAGCTCCAATCTGCATTGCAGGTTAAGAGTACCTACATTTTTCCACGTTTGAATAAAATAATAATATAATTAGTTGAAAGCATCGGGTTTTGAAGCAAACTCATATCAGAATTAGTAAACGTTCGCTGCAACTAACAAAATTCTATTGCTTGAATTTTGGAAGTTGGTTCAAGATTCTAGGGGAGTACAATCAGCATCATTGACATTGAAAACTTCACAAAAGCCTGACACATTTGGTAGTTATTACATTAATACCATCAAATATGGCATTTGCTGCCAATGAATTATTATTCATACAGGTTTTACAAATTTAGAGTTATCTCACAATTAATTCCACTTTGATAGAAACAACATGGATGCTCTCTCCATGGTATGTGACTCTAAAAAGTCATGACCAGATTACTCGTGTACTATAAACAAAGCAGAACACAAATTTTGTACCCCTAATACATTATCAAGATCTTGAGCATCAGGTCAGCGCAACGATGAATAGCTATTTTGAGGAAGCGCAACTATAGTCTGCACTACAGCATAAATGCAGGTGCATTATGTGTCATGAAATGAGATGGCATGGCTGTTCATAAGGCCAGACAAGACTATTTTCTTCTTCAAACCATGCATATTTTAAATGCATTCAGAACTTGGCAACAAAAGGTAAATAAACTAATAATTCAGGAGTCATAATTGTAACATATAGTAAATTATAAGCCAGAATATATCATCAGGCGTTTTAAAACTGCTCATGCTTGGGCTCTGAAGTCCCATTTCTGGGTATATCAGCACATGATGTCTAAAGATGTAGCCGTGGTGCCACAGGATACCATCTTCTAGAAATCAAGTATTTATTTCAGTTACCTACTGCCCTTCTTTGGAACAGACCCCCTATCTTTGGAATTTCCACCTGTCATCGGCGAATGAATAAAAAGGGCAGCCTCTTGATTAATTGGAGCAATAAAAAGAAACAGTGCATATATCCATCATGATTGATACTGAAACTACAAACTGGAAGGTAACCATGGCAAAGTACAGGAGAATGAAACCCCTATCACTAACCTTCAGAATCAGCTCTCAGCTTGGCATTGGGGTCGATAACACCCCCTCGGACAAACTTTGACCCAGATGCGCTTTCACCCTCAAATGACTTGACAAACTCCGCGTACACACGCGCCGCTTCATCTTCCTCCCTCTTCACAATACCAAAGAGTTAAACTCAGATATGAACCAAAAGTGTGTGCAGAAAGCAAAGTGAAGTATCTCAGGAAAGGTTTAAAAGGGACTCAAACCCCTGACCTTCTTCCTCGCCTCCTCGTTCTCCTTATGCCGATTGAACGGAACCTTCTTCGAACTCATCTGGACAATATTTGCCTGCAATCATCACCAGAGGGTGTCAGAATCCGACAACTTCAAATATTTCTACTGCCATATACGCCATCAAAATAAAATCTACACCACCACATAAGAAAACACGCAGGGAAACACATGAACGTGAGGACTGAAGTCATAGTGGTCACTCTTGTGCTAAGAGCAACAGTTCCCAGACTCCCGCTGAGGGGCTAAGCCCAGGCACAGGCAGACCCACCCCACCTACACAACCTTACGCACGCGCTAAAGCGCAATGCGACCCTACCAACGCCAGGCACAAACCCTAGCTCAGTCGAACCCCAACTTTTTCAAGGGGGGGGGACAAGCTGATGTTAGATCAAACCGGGTCAAATCGACGGCTAACTGGGGTAGATTCAAGCGTCTCAGGAAGTAATAAGGGTATGCATTTGATTGCTCGCAGCAACGAACAAGGAACTCCTAGAAGTATCCAGGCGCAAATAATTTAGGGCTTCCGTACCACCGAGAGAAGAACTCGCCTGGACGGATCTCCTGTCCGCTCCGCTCCACGCTAAGGCAGTGGGCGGCGCGGCGCGGCTCGGCTGGAAAGGAATCTCGGGCGCTTCTTCTACGGCGCCGGCGGAGAGACGATTTGGCGACCGCCTGAGTCGGGAGTCGGCCACGGTAGGGGGGGATTGGGGCCGCTGGGAGGCATATATTGGTCAGGGACTCGGGAGCAAGGTGTGGACCTACACCGTCCGTCCGATCAAGAGCCGGTTTCCAGATCAACCACCTACAGGCTATACAGTCAGGGACGGACACGGGCAGATAGGCCGAGGCCAACCACATGTCCAAATCCGAAGAAAACCCTTGTTTGAGAATCCAAAAAATATATTACTACTTGTGCGTCTTAAAATGTGTTCCCTCTTGTAAACTAATACTGGCAAAAAATGCCCGTACGTTGCACCAAATATAAAATAAATCTCATAGTTCATATGGTATTCAAATGTTTACCTATCATGGTGAATAATAAGATTTTCCAATTAAATTGCTTGTGAAACTCATAAATATCCACTTTATGAAGATCTCATTATATTTCAAAAGCTCGTAATCTTTTTTCTACTAATAAAACCTACTTCTTCAACTCGCTCTAAAGAAGTTGAATTGTGTGTAATAAGTTATTCTTATTTAACAACCCTATGTAAAAGTAATTACAATCTAACCATTTATCGATCAGCGGGCACTGCTTCGATGCGAAAGTAATTGTGCATCATTGGCATACTTGTAACAGTTTCAAACAAATCATATCTTCATCCCTATATCTCACAATCCCTATTAACATTAATTCATATTTATGCTTTCGCATTTCAAAAATATGATGACCAGAAAGTAAAGAATTTACAATACTTGCGACATTTTTGTTGTGCGTCAACAGTAGGAGCACACTCTTCATGCCAACATGACTGATGACCCACAAGTATAGGGGATATATCGTAGTCCTTTCGATAAGTAAGAGTGTCGAACCCAACGAGGAGCAGAAGGAAATGATAAGCGGTTTTCAGCAAGGTATTCTCTGCAAGTACTGAAATAAATGGTAACAGATAGTTTTGTGATAGGATAATTTGTAATGAGCAACAAGTAACAAAAGTAAATAAAGTGCAGCAAGGTGGCTCAATCCTTTTTGTAGCAAAGGATAAGCCTGGATAAACTCTTGTATACAGAAAAGCGCTCCCGAGGACACATCGGAATATCGTCAAGCTAGTTTTCATCATGCTCATATGATTCGCGTTCGGTACTTTGATAATTTGGTATGTGGGTGGGCAGGTGCTTGGGTACTGCCCTTACTTGGACAAGCATCCCATTTATGATTAACCTCTCTTGTAAGCATCCGCAACTACAACAAAAGTATTAAGGTAAATCTAACCATAGCATAAAACATATGGATCCAAATCAGCCCCTTACGAAGCAATGCATAAACTAGGGTTTAACCTTCTGTCACTCTAGCAACCCATCATCTACTTATTACTCCCTAATGCATTCCTCTAGGCCCAAACAATGGTGAAGTGTCATGTAGTCGACGTTCACATAACACCACTAGAGGAGAGACAATATACATCTCATCAAAATATCAAACGAATACCAAATTCACATGACTACTAATAGCAAGACTTCTCTCATGTCCTTAGGAACAAAAGTAACTACTCACAAAGCATAAACATGTTCATAATCAGAGGGGTATTAATATGCATATAGGATCTGAACATATGATCTTTCACCAATTAAACCAACTAACATCAACTACAAGGAGTAATTAACACTACTAGCAACCTACTAGCACCAATCCCGGTCTTGGAGGCAAGAATTGGATACAAGAGATGAACTAGGGTTTTGAGAGGAGATGATGCTGATGAAGATGTTGATGGAGATTGCCCTCTCCCGATGAGAGGAGCGTTGGTGATGATGATTTCCCCCTCCGGGAGGGAAGTTTCCCCGGCAGAACAGCTCCGCCAAAGCCCTAGATTGGTTCCGCCAAGGTTTCGTCTCGTGGCGGCGGAGTTTCGTCCGAGAAGATGGCTTCTTATTTTTTTCCCATCGAAAGACTTCATATAGCAGAACATGGTCACCAGAGGGCCACCAGGGGGCCCACGAGGTAGGGGGCGCGCCCAGGGGGTAGGGCGCGCCCCCCACCCTCGTGGGCAAGGTGTGGCCCCCTAGTGAAGTTCTTGCTCTCAGTATTTTTTATATATTTGGAAAACGTCTTCCGTGGAGTTTCAAGACTTTTGGAGCTGTGCAGAATAGGTCTCTAATATTTGCTCGTTTTCCAGCCCAGAAGCCCTGCTGCCGGCATTCTTCCTCTTTATGTAAACCTTGTAAAATAAGAGAGAATAGGCATAAGTATTGTGACATAATGTGTAATAACAGCCCATAATGCAATAAATATCGATATAAAAGCATGATGCAAAATAGACGTATCAACTCCCCCAAGCTTAGACCTCGCTTGTCCTCGAGCGAAAAGCCGAAATCGAAAAATATGTCCACATGTTTAGAGATAGAGGTGTCGATAAGAATAAAATACGGACATAAGGGCATCATTATCATTCTTAGAACAACAACTTATATAATTCTTGTCATATGATTTCTTATGCTAGAGTAATAATTCAATCACAACTTCAAGTATGAATCGTAAACTTCATTGAAAACTAACAAACTATAATCTCAGTCATTGGAGCAATTGCAATTTATCATAACATAGGAAAGAGTCAACATATAAGAGCTTTTCAGCAAGTCCACATACTCAACTATCATATAGTCTTTCACAATTGCTGACACTCACGCAATACTTATGGGTATGGAGTTTTAATCGGACATAGAGAAAGATAGGGGCTTATAGTTTTGCCTCCCAACGTTTTACCTCAAGGGTAATGTCAACAATAATAGTTCATGAACACTCACATCCAATTAGCCATATATACCAGGATCTTTCCAACATACTATGCTTACCAAAGGATAAAATGTAAAAAGGAAGGGTGAAGATCACCATGACTCTTATGCAAGGTAGGAGATAAAAGTAAAAGATAGACCCTTCGCAGAGGGAAGCAGAGGTTGTCATGCGCTTTTATGGTTGGATGCACAAAATCTTAATGCGAAAGAACGTCACTTTATATTGCCACTTGTGATATGGACCTTTATTATGCAGTATGTTGCTTTTATTTCTTCCATATCACACGATCGTATAAAGCTTATTTTCTCCCACACTAATAAGTCATACATATTTAGAGAGCAATTTTTATTGCTTGCACCGATGAAAACTTAATTGGAGGATCTTACTCAATCCATAGGTAGGTGTGGTGGACTCTCATGGCAAGACTGGTTCAAGGGTATTTGGAAGCACAAGTAGTATCTCTACTTGGTGCGATGAATTTGGCTAGCATGAGGGGGAAAGGCAAGCTCAACATGTTTGAGGATCCAAGACAATATAATTTATCTCAGATGTAAGAAAACATAACCCATTACGTTGTCTTCCTTGTCCAACGTCAACTCTTTAGCATGTCATATTTTAATGAGTGCTCACAATCATGAAAGATGTCCAAGATAGTATATCTATATGTGAATACCTCCCTTTCTTTATTACTTCCTATTAATTGCAACGATGACCAAAACTATGTTTGTCAACTCTCAACAACTTTTATTCATCATACTTTTTCTATGTGAGCTCATTACTCTAAGATCCATATGATCTCTTTGTTTCTTTTTATTTCTTTCTCTTTTCTTGTATTCACTTAGGATCATGGCAAAATAATCAAGCCCTTGACTCAAACTAATCTTTATTATATATAGCTCACGGACTCGATTACATAGAAGGATAATAAAGCAAAACTCGCAACTAGATCATACTAAGAACTTTTATTCTACTAGATCAAGATATTACCAAAAGGATCGAACCAAGAAAAATGGTAAAGATAAAAGTGATGGTGATACGATACCGGGGCACTCCCCCAAGCTTGGCAGTTGCCAAGGGGGGTGCCCATACCAGATACTCAATTCTTCTTTGTTGGTGGAGACGGTGGTGATTTGGTTGATGGCGTAGGTTTCTTCCTTAATTTGCGCTTGAGTATAGAATTTTGGTCCCTTAGGTCCTCGATCTCCTGCTCCAGGCTCAGTATCTTTTTGCATAGTTCCTGTTTGTTTTCCTGCAAGAGGCGAAAAGGGATATGATGTCTACTACACAACCTTCTTCTTGTAGACGTTGTTGGGCCTCCAAGTGCAGAGGTTTGTAGGACAGTAGCAAATTTCCCTCAAGTGGATGACCTAAGGTTTATCAATCCGTAGGAGGCATAGGATGAAGATGGTCTCTCTCAAGCAACCCTGCAACCAAATAATGAAGAGTCTCTTGTGTCCCCAACACACCCAATACAATGGTAAATTGTATAGGTGCACTAGTTCGGCGAAGAGATGGTGATACAAGTGGTATATGGATAGTAGATAATAGTTTTTGTAATCTGAAAATATAAAAACAGCAAGGTAACTAATGATAAAAGTGAGCGTAAACGGTATTGCAATGCTAGGAAACAAGGCCTAGGGTTCATACTTTCGCTAGTGTAAGTTTCCTCAACAATACTAACATAATTGGATCACATAACTATCCCTCAACATGCAACAAAGAATCACTCCAAAGTCACTAATAGCGGAGACGAACGAAGAGATTATGGTAGGGTACGAAACCACCTCAAAGTTATTCTTTCCAATCAATCTGTTGGGCTATTCCTATAAGTGTCACAAACAGCCCTAGAGTTCGTACTAGAATAACACCTTAAGACCCAAATCAACCAAAACCCTAATGTCACCTAGATACTCCAATGTCACCTCAAGTATCCGTGGGTATGATTATACGATATGCATCACACAATCTCAGATTCATCTATTCAACCAACACAAAGGACCTCAAAGAGTGCCCCAAAGTTCTACCAGAGAATCACAACGAAAACGTGTGCCAACCCCTATGCATAGGTTCATGGGCGGAACTCGCAAGTTGATCACCAAAACATACATCAAGTGAATCACGTGGTATCCCATTGTCACCACAGATACGCACGGCAAGACATACATCAAGTGTTCTCAAATCTATAAAGACTCAATCCGATAAGATAACTTCAGAAGGGAAACTCAATTCATTACAAGGGAGTAGAGGGGGGAAGAAACATCATAGGATCCAAATATAATAGCAAAGCTCGCGATACATCAAGATCGTATCATCTCAAGAACACGAGAGAGAGATCAAACACATAGCTACTGGTACATACCCTCAGCCCCGAGGGAGAACTACTCCCTCCTCGTCATGGAGAGCACCGGGATGATGAAGATGGCCACCGGAGAGAGATTGCCCCCTCTGGCAGGGTGCCGGAACGGGTCTAGATTGGTTTTTGGTGGCTATGGAGGCTTCTGGCGGCGGAACTCCCGATCTATTGTCTCTTCTGGAAGTTTTAGGATACGTAGGTATATATGGGTGAAAGATGTTGGGTAACGTAGTAATTTTAAAAAATTCCTTCGCACACGCCAGATCATGGTGATGCATAGCAACGAGAGGGGAGAGTGTGATCTACGTACCCTTGTAGATCGACAACGGAAGCGTTAGCACAACGTGGTTGATGTAGTCGTGCGTCTTCACGGCCCGACCGATCAAGCACCGAAACTACGACACCTCCGAGTTCTAGCACACGTTCAGCTCGATGACGATCAACGGAAGAGTTCCGTCAGCACGACGGCATGGTGACGATCTTGATGTACTACCGTCGCAGGGCTTCGCCTAAGCACCGCTACAATATTATCGAGGACTATGGTGGAAGGGGGCACCGCACACGGCTAAGAATATGATCACGTGGATCAACTTGTGTCTCTAGGGGTGCTCCCTGCCTCCGTATATAAAGGTTCAAAGGGGGGTGCGGCGGCCAGGAGAGGGCGCGCCAGGAGGAGTCCTACTCCCTCGGAGTAGGATTCCCCCCTTTCCTAGTTGGAATAGGATTCGGGAGGGGGGAAAGAGGAGAGAGAGAAGGAAGGGGGGCGCCGGCCCCCTCTCCTTGTCCTATTCGGACTAGGGGGGGAGGGGCGCGCGGCCCAGCCCTGGCCACCTCTCCTCTCTTCCACTAAAGCCCACTAAGGCCCATATACCTCCCGGGGGGTTCCGGTAACCTCCCGGTACTCCGGTAAAATCCCGATTTCACCCGGAACACTTCCGATATCCAAATATAGGCTTCCAATATATCAATCTTTATGTCTCGACCATTTCGAGACTCCTCGTCATGTCCGTGATCACATCCGGGACTCCGAACAAACTTCGGTACATCAAAATGCATAAACTCATAATAAAACTGTCATCAAACCTTAAGCGTGCGGACCCTACGGGTTCGAGAACAATGTAGACATGACCGAGACACGTCTCCGGTCAATAACCAATAGCGGAACCTGGATGCTCATATTGGCTCCTACATATTCTACGAAGATCTTTATCGGTCAGACCGCATAACAACATACGTTGTTCCCTTTGTCATCGGTATGTTACTTTCCCGAGATTCGATCGTCGGTATCCCATACCTAGTTCAATCTCGTTACGGCAAGTCTCTTTACTCGTTCCGTAATACATCATCCCACAACTAACTCATTAGTTACAATGCTTGCAAGGCTTATGTGATGTGCATTACCGAGTGGGCCCAGAGATACCTCTCCGACAATCGGAGTGATAAATCCTAATCTCGAAATACGCCAACTCAACAAGTATCTTCGGAGACACCTGTAGAGCACCTTTATAATCACCCAGTTACGTTGTGACGTTTGGTAGCACCAAAGTGTTCCTCCGGTAAACGGGAGTTGCATAATCTCATAGTTATAGGAACATGTATAAGTCATGAAGAAAGCAATAGCAACATACTAAACGATTGGGTGCTAAGCTAATGGAATGGGTCATGTCAATCAGATCATTCACTTAATGATGTGATCCCGTTAATCAAATAACAACTCATTGTTCATGGTTAGGAAACATAACCATCTTTGATTAACGAGCTAGTCAAGTAGAGGCATACTAGTGACACTGTTTGTCTATGTATTCACACATTGTATTAATGTTTCCGGGTTAATACAATTCTAGCATGAATAATAAACATTTATCATGATATAAGGAAATAAATAATAACTTTATTCTTGCCTCTAGGGCATATTTCCTTCAGTCTCCCACTTGCACTAGAGTCAATAATCTAGATTACACAGTAATGATTCTAACACCCATGGAGCCTTGGTGCTGATCATGTTTTGCTCGTGGAAGAGGCTTAGTCAACGGGTCTGCTACATTCAGATCCGTATGTATCTTGCAAATCTCTATGTCTCCCACCTGGACTAGATCCCGGATGGAATTGAAGCGTCTCTTGATGTGCTTGGTTCTCTTGTGAAATCTGGATTCCTTTGCCAAGGCAATTGCACCAGTATTGTCACAAAAGATTTTCATTGGACCCGATGCACTAGGTATGACACCTAGATTGGACATGAACTCCTTCATCCAGAAGCAACTATGTATTCCGCTTCACACGTAGATCCCGCCATGACGCTTTGTTTAGAACTGCACCAACTGACAGCTCCACCGTTTAATGTAAACACGTATCCGGTTTGCGATTTAGAATCGTCCGGATCAGTGTCAAAGCTTGCATCGACGTAACCATTTACGATTAGCTCTTTGTCACCTCCATAAACAAGAAACATATCCTTAGTCCTTTTCAGGTATTTCAGGATGTTCTTGACCGCTGTCCAGTGATCCACTCCTGGATTACTTTGGTACCTCCCTGCTAGACTTATAGCAAGGCACACATCAGGTCTGGTACACAGCATTACATACATGATAGAGCCTATGGCTGAAGCATAGGGAACATCTTTCATTTTCTCTCTATCTTCTGCAGTGGTCGGGCATTGAGTCTGACTCAACTTCACACCTTGTAACACAGGCAATAACCCTTTCTTTGCTTGATCCATTTTGAACTTCTTCAAAACTTTGTCAAGGTATGTGCTTTGTGAAAGTCTAATTAAGCGTCTTGATCTATCTCTATAGATCTTAATGCCTAATATGTAAGCAGCTTCACCGAGGTCTTTCATTGAAAAACTCTTATTCAAGTATCCCTTTATGCTATCCAGAAATTCTATATCATTTCCAATTAGTAATATGTCATCCACATATAATATCAGAAATGCTACAGAGCTCCCACTCACTTTCTTGTAAATACAGGCTTCTCCAAAAGTCTATATAAAACCAAATGCTTTGATCACACTATCAAAGCGTTTATTCCAACTCCGAGAGGCTTGCACCAGTCCATAAATGGATCGCTGAAGCTTGCACACTTTGTTAGCTCCCTTTGGATCGACAAAACCTTCTGGTTGCATCATATACAACTCTTCTTCCAGAAATCCATTTAGGAATGCAGTTTTGACATCCATCTGCCAAATTTCATAATCATAAAATGCGGCAATTGCTAACATGATTCGAACAGACTTAAGCATCGCTACGGGTGAGAAGGTCTCATCGTAGTCAATCCCTTGAACTTGCCGAAAACCTTTTGCGACAAGTCGAGCTTTGTAGACAGTAATATTAACGTCAGCGTCGGTCTTCTTCTTGAAGATCCATTTATTCTCAATTGCTTGCCGATCATTGGGCAAGTCAACCAAAGTCCATACTTTGTTCTCATACATGGATCCCATCTCAGATTTCATGGCTTCAAGCCATTTTGCGGAATCTGGGCTCACCATCGCTTCTTCATAGTTCGTAGGTTCATCATGATCTAGTAGCATGACTTCCAGAACAGGATTACTGTACCACTCTGGCACGGATCTCACTCTGGTTGATCTACGAGGTTCAGTAGTATCTTGTTCTGAAGTTTCATGATTATTATCATTAGCTTCTTCACTAATTGGTGTAGGTGTCACAGAAACAGGTTTCTGTGATGTACTACTTTCCAATAAGGGAGTAGGTACAGCTACCTCATCAAGTTCTACTTTCCTCCCACTCACTTCTTTCGAGAGAAACTCCTTCTCCAGAAAGTTTCCGAATTTAGCAACAAAAGTCTTGCCTTCGGATCTGTGATAGAAGGTGTATCCAATAGTTTCTTTTGGATATCCTATGAAGACACATTTCTCCGATTTGGGTTCGAGCTTATCAGGTTGAAGCTTTTTCACATAAGCATCGCAGCCCCAAACTTTCAGAAACGACAACTTTGGTTTCTTGCCAAACCACAGTTCATAAGGCGTTGTCTCAACGGGTTTTGATGGTGCCCTATTTAACGTGAATGCAGCCGTCTCTAGAGCGTATCCCCAAAACGATAGCAGTAAATCAGTAAGAGACATCATAGATCGTACCATATCTAGTAAAGTACGATTACGACGTTCGGACACACCATTACGCTGTGGTGTTCCAGGTGGCGTGAGTTGCGAAACTATTCCACATTGTTTCAAATGTACATCAAACTCGTAACTCAAATATTCTCCTCCATGATCAGATCGTAGGAATTTTATTTTCTTGTTACGATGATTTTCAACTTCACTCTGAAATTCTTTGAACTTTTCAAACGTTTCAGACTTGTGTTTCATTAAGTAGATATACCCATATCTGCTTAAGTCATCTGTGAAGGTGAGAAAATAACGATATCCGCCACGAGACTCAACATTCATCGGACCACATACATCTGTATGTATGATTTCTAACAAATCTGTTGCTCTCTCCATAGTACCGGAGAACGGTGTTTTTGTCATCTTACCCATAAGGCACGGTTCGCAAGTACCAAGTGATTCATAATCAAGTGGTTCCAAAAGCCCATCAGTATGGAGTTTCTTCATGCGCTTTATACCGATATGACCTAAACGGCAGTGCCACAAATAAGTTGCACTATCATTATCAACTCTGCATCTTTTGGTTTCAACACTATGAATATGTGTGTCACTACTATCGAGATTTAATAAGAATAGACCACTCTTTAAGGGTGCATGACCATAAAAGATATTACTCATGTAAATAGAACAACCATTATTCTCTGATTTAAATGAATAACCGTCTCGCATCAAACAAGATCCAGATATAATGTTCATGCTTAACGCTGGCACCAAATAACAATTATTTAGGTCTAATATTAATCCCGAAGGTAGATGTAGAGGTAGCATGCTGACTGCGATCACATCGACTTTGGAACCGTTTCCCACGCGCATCGTCACCTCGTCCTTAGCCAATCTTCGCTTAATCCGTAGTCCCTGTTTCGAGTTGCAAATATTAGCAATAGAACCAGTATCAAATACCTAGGTGCTACTGCGAGCATTAGTAAGGTACACATCAATAACATGTATATCACATATACCTTTGTTCACCTTGCCATCCTTCTTATCCGCCAAATTCTTGAGGCAGTTCCGCTTCCAGTGACCAGTCTGCTTGCAGTAGAAGCACTCAGTTTCAGGCTTAGGTCCAGGTTTGGGTTTCTTCTCTTGAGCAGCAACTTGCTTGCTGTCTTTTTGAAGTTCCCCTTCTTCTTCCCTTTCCCCTTTTTCTTGAAACTAGTGGTCTTGTTGACCATCAACACTTGATGCTCCTTCTTGATTTCTACCTCCGCAGCTTTCAGCATTGCGAAGAGCTCGGGAATAGTTTTATTCATCCCTTGCATATTATAGTTCATCACGAAGCTTTTGTAGCTTGGTGGCAGTGATTGGAGAATTCTGTCAATGACGCAATCATCTGGAAGATTAATTCCCAATTGAATCAATTATTATACCCAGACATTTTGAGTATATGCTCACTGACAGAACTGTTCTCCTCCATCTTGCAGCTATAGAACTTACTGGAGACTTCATATCTCTCAATCTGGGCATTTGCTTGAAATATTAACTTCAACTCCTGGAACATCTCATATGCTCCATAACGTTCAAAACGTCGTTGAAGTCCCGATTCTAAGCCGTAAAGCATGGCACACTGAACTATCAAGTAGTCATCAGCTTTGCTCTGCCAGATGTTCATAACATCTGGTGTTGCTCCAGCAGCAGGCCTGGCACCCAACGGTGCTTCCAGGACGTAATTCTTCTGTGCAGCAATGAGGATAATCCTCAAGTTACAGACCCAGTCCGTGTAATTGCTACCATCATCTTTCAACTTTGCTTTCTCAAGGAACGCATTAAATTCAACGGAACAACAGCACGGGCCATCTATCTACAATCAAACATAAATAAGCAAGATACTATCAGGTACTAAGTTCATGATAAATTTAGGTTCAATTAATCATATTACTTAAGAACTCCCACTTAGATAGACATCCCTCTAATCCTCTAAGTGATTACGTGATCCAAATCAACTAAACCATGTCCGATCATCACGTGAGATGGAGTAGTTTCATTGGTGAACATCGCTATGTTGATCATATCTGCTATATGATTCATGCTCGACCTTTCGGTCTCCGTGTTCCGAGGCCATATCTGTATATGCTTGGCTCATCAAGTATAACCTGAGTATTCCGCGTGTGCAACTGTTTTGCACCCGTTGTATTTGAACGTAGAGCCTATCACACCCGATCATCACGTGGTGTCTCAGCACGAAGAACTTTCACAACGGTGCATACTCAGGGAGAACACTTCTTGATAATTTAGTGAGAGATCATCTTATAATGCTACCGTCAATCAAAGCAAGATAAGATGCATAAAGGATAAACATCACATGCAATCAATATAAGTGATATGATATGGCCATCATCATCTTGTGCTTGTGATCTCCATCTTCGAAGCACCGTCGTGATCACCATCGTCACCGGCGCGACACCTTGGTCTCCATCGTAGCATCGTTGTCATCTCGCCATCCTTATGCTTCCACGACTATCGCTACCGCTTAGTGATAAAGTAAAGCATTACAGCGCGATTGCATTGCATACAATAAAGCGACAACCATATGGCTCCTGCCAGTTGCCGATAACTCGGTTACAAAACATGATCATCTCATACAATAAAATTTAGCATCATGTCTTGACCATATCACATCACAACATGCCCTGCAAAAACAAGTTAGACGTCCTCTACTTTGTTGTTGCAAGTTTTATGTGGCTGCTATGGGCTTAAGCAAGAACCAATCTTACCTACGCATCAAAACCACAACGATAGTTTGTCAAGTTGGTGCTGTTTTAACCTTTGCAAGGACCGGGCGTAGCCACACTTGGTTCAACTAAAGTTGGAGAAACTGTCACCCGCTAGCCACCTTTGTGCAAAGCACGTCGGGAGAACCGGTCTCGCGTAAGCGTACGCGTAATGTCGGTCCGGGCCGCTTCGTCCAACAATACCGCCGAACCAAAGTATGACATGCTGGTAAGCAATATGACTTATATCGCCCACAGCTCACTTGTGTTCTACTCGTGCATATAACATCAACATATAAAACCTAGGCTCGGATGCCACTGTCGGGTAACGTAGTAATTTCAAAAAAATTCCTACGCACACGCAAGATCATGGTGATGCATAGCAACGAGAGGGGAGAGTGTGATCTACGTACCCTTGTAGATCGACAACAGAAGCGTTAGCACAACGTGGTTGATGTAGTCGTACGTCTTCACGGCCCGACCGATCAAGCACCGAAACTACGACACCTCCGAGTTCTAGCACACGTTCAGCTCGATGACGATCCCCGGACTCCGATCCAGCAAAGTGTCGGGGAGGAGTTCCGTCAGCACGATGGCATGGTGACGATCTTGATGCACTACCGTCGCAGGGCTTCGCCTAAGCACCGCTACAATATTATCGAGGACTATGGTGGAAGGGGGCACCGCACACGGCTAAGAATATGATCACGTGGATCAACTTGTGTGTCTAGGGGTGCTCCCTACCTCCGTATATAAAGGTTCAAAGGGGGGGTGTGGCCGGCCAAGAGAGGGCGCGCCAGGAGGAGTCCTACTCCCTCCGGGAGTAGGATTCCCCCCTTTCCTAGTTGGAATAGGATTCGGGAGGGGGGAAAGAGGAGAGAGAGAAGGAAGGGGGGCGCCGGCCCCCTCTCCTTGTCCTATTCGGACTAGGGGGGAGGGGCGCGCGGCCCAGCCCTGGCCACCTCTCCTCTCTTCCACTAAAGCCCACTAAGGCCCATATACCTCCCGGGGGGTTCCGGTAACCTCCCGGTACTCCGGTAAAATCCCGATTTCACCCGGAACACTTCCGATATCCAAATATAGGCTTCCAATATATCAATCTTTATGTCTAGACCATTTCGAGACTCCTCGTCATGTCCGTGATCACATCCGGGACTCCGAACAAACTTCGGTACATTAAAATGCATAAACTCGTAATAAAACTGTCATCAAAACCTTAAGCGTGCGGACCCTATGGGTTCGAGAACAATGTAGACATGACCGAGACACGTCTCCGGTCAATAACCAATAGCGGAACCTGGATGCTCATATTGGCTCCTACATATTCTACGAAGATCTTTTATCGGTCAGACCGCATAACAACATACGTTGTTCCCTTTGTCATCGGTATGTTACTTGCCCGAGATTCGATCGTCGGTATCTCAATACCTAGTTCAATCTCATTACCGACAAGTCTCTTTACTCGTTCCATAATACATCATCTCACAACTAACTCATTAGTTGCAATGCTTGCAAGGCTTATGTGATGTGCATTACCGAGAGGGCCTAGAGATACCTCTCCGACAATCGGAGTGACAAATCCTAATCTCGAAATACGCCAACCCAACATGTACCTTTGGAGACACCTGTAGAGCACCTTTATAATCACCCATTTACGTTGTGACGTTTGGTAGCACACAAAGTGTTCCTCTGGCAAACGGGAGTTGCATAATCTCATAGTCATAGGAACATGTATAAGTATGAAGAAAGCAATAGCAACATACTAAACGATCGGGTGCTAAGCTAATGGAATGGGTCATGTCAATCAGATCATTCACCTAATGATGTGATCCCGTTAATCAAATAACAACTCTTTGTCTATGGTTAGGAAACATAACCATCTTTGATCAACGAGCTAGTCTAGTAGAGGCATACTAGTGACACTCTGTTTGTCTATGTACTCACACATGTATTATGTTTCCGGTTAATACAATTCTAGCATGAATAATAAACATTTATCATGATATAAGGAAATAAATAATAACTTTATTATTGCCTCTAGGGCATATTTCCTTCAAAAGAAGCATGTAGGTGGACCGAAGGGGGGGGCACGAGGCAGGGGGCGTGCCCTAGGGGGGTGGGCGCGCCCCCACCCTCGTGAGCACCTCCCTTCTTTCCTGACATGCACTCCAAGCTTTTCCGGTAGCTTTCCTTCCAAAAATAACTTCTCCAGTTGATTTCGTTCCGTTTCGACTCCGTTTGATATTCCTTTTCTTCGAAACACTGAAATTGGCAAAAAATAGCAAATCTGGGCTGGGCCTCCGGTTAATAGGTTAGTCCCAAAAATAATATAAAAGTGGATAATAAAGCTTAATATTGCCCAAAACAGTAGATAACATAGCACGGAGCAATCAAAAATTATATATGCGTTGGAGACGTATCAAGCATCCCCAAGCTTAATTCCTGCTCGTCCTCGAGTAGGTAAATGATAAAAGCAGAATTTTTGATGCCGAGTGCTACTTGGCATAATTTCAATGTAATTCTTCTTAATTATGGCATGAATATTCAGATCCATAAGATTCAAGACAAAAGTTTAATATTGACATAAAAATGATAATACTTCAAGCATACTAACTAAGCAATTATGTCTTCTCAAAATAACATGGCCATAGAAAGTTCATCCCTACAAAATCATATAGTTTACTCATGCTTCATTTTCGTCACACAAGAATGCTCTCATCATGCACAACCCCGATGACAAGCCAAGCAATTGTTTCATACTTTAGTAATCTCAAACCTATAAACTTTCACGCAATACATGAGCGCGAGCCATGGATATAGCACTATGGGTGGAATAGAATAATGAGGGGTTTATGTGAAGAAGACAAAAAGGAGAAAGTCTCACATCAACGAGGCTAATCAATGGGCTATGGAGATGCCCATCGATTGATGTTAATGCAAGGAGTAGGGATTGCCATGCAACGGATGCACTAGAGCTATAAATTTACGAAAGCTCAACAAAAGAAACTAGTGGGTGTGCATCCAACTTGCTTGCTCACGAAGACCTAGGGCACTTGAGGAGGCCCATTGTTGGAATATACAAGCCAAGTTCTATAATGAATAATTCCCACTAGTATATGAAAGTGATAACATGAGAGACTCTCTACTATGAAGATCATGGTGCTACTTTGAAGCACAAGTGTGGTAAAAGGATAGTAACATTGTCCCTTCTCTCTTTTTCTCTCATTTTCCGGGCCCTTTTTTATGGCTGTTCTCTTTGTTTATGGCATTTTTTTATTCCTCACTTGGGACAATGCTCTAATAATGATGATCATCACACTTCTATTTATTTACAACTCAATGATTACAACTTGATACTAGAACAAAGATGACTCTATATGAATGCCTCCAGCGGTGTACCGAGATATGCAATGAACCAAGAGTGACATGTATGAAAGAATTATGAATGGTGGCTTTGCCACAAATACTATGTCAACTACATGATCATGCTAAGCAATATGACAATGATGAATGTGTCATGATGAACGGAATGATGGAAAGTTGCATGGCAATATATCTCGGAATGGCTATGGAAATGCCATAATAGGTAGGTATGGTAGCTGTTTTCAGAAAGATATAAGGAGGTTTATGTGTGAAAGAGCGTATCATATCATGGGGTTTGGATGCACTGGCGAAGTTTGCGCCAACTCTCAATGTGAGTAAGGGCAATGCACGGTACCGAAGAGGCTAGCAAGGATGGAAGGGTGAGAGTGCGTATAATCCATGGACTCAACATTAGTCATAAAGAACTCACATACTTATTGCAAAAATCTACAAGTCATCAAAAACCTCGGCACTACGCGCATGCTCCTAGGGGGATAGATTGGTAGGAAAAGACCATCGCTCGTCCTCGACCACCACTCATAAGGAGGACAATCAAATGACACCTCATGTTTCAAATTTGTTACATAACGTTTACCATACGTGCATGCTACGGGACTTGCAAACTTCAACACAAGCATTTCTCAATTTCACAACTACTCAACTAGCACGACTTTGATATTATTACCTCCGTATCTCAAAACAATCATCAAGCATCAAACTTCTCTTAGTATTCAATACTCTATATGAAAGTTTTTACTAATCTTGTATACCTAGCATATTAGGATTTTAAGCAAATTACCATGCTATTTAAGACTATCAAAATAATCTAAGTGAGGCATGAGAGTTCATCTATTTCTTCAAAATAAAACTACCACCATGCTCTAAAAGATATAAGTGAAGCACTAGAGCAAACGACAAACTACTCCGAAAGATATAAGTGAAGATCAATGAGTAGTCGAATAATTATGCAACTATGTGAAGACTCTCTAACATTTAATAATTTCATATATTGGTATTCTATTCAAACAGCAAGCAAAGCAAAATAAAATGACATTCTAAGAATGGCAAACATCATGTGAAGAAGCAAAAACTTAGGATCAACCGAAACTAACCGATAGTTGTTGAAGAAGAAAGGTGGGATGCCAACCGGGGCATCCCCAAGCTTAGATGCTTGAGACTTCTTGAAATATTATCTTGGGATGCCTTGGGAATCCCCAAGCTTGAGATTTTGTGTCTCCTTAATTCCTCTCATATCACGGTCTCCCTAAATCTCAAAAGCTTCATCCACACAAAACTCAACAAGGACTCATGAGATAAGTTAGTATAAACCATTGCAAAAACCTTACCATACTCTACTGTAGCAAAACACTAAAATTATTATTCAACATTGCATACTAAATGCCTCTGCATATTTAATAGTCCTATCGTCAAATAGAATCATTAAAAAAGCAAACATATGCAAACAATGCAAACATAACAGCAATCTGCCTAAACAGGACAGTCTGTAAAGAATGCAGCAACATCCATACTTCCCTAGCTCCAAAAATTATGAAAGGAAACTCCAACTGTAGTAAATTTATCAGAGCTTAGTATGCAAAAGGTTTCAACATTTTATCACATTCTGACTTTTCTAGGGAATTATTGCAACAGCAGTAAACTTTCTGTTTTCAAACAACAATATGTGGACTTCTAACATAGGCATAGTAAAGGCTATAAATGCCACTTTTATTGAAATAAAAGATGCAAAACATTGTTCTAAATAAAAGCAAGAAAATCCTAACAAAATAAATTGACGCTTCAAGCAAAACACATATCTTGTGGCGAATAAAAATATAGCTCCAAGTAAAGTTACCGATGAACGAAGACGAAAGAGGGGATGCCTTCCGGGGCATCCCCGAGCTTAGGCTCTTGGCTATCCTTGAATATTACCTTGGGGTGCATTGGGCATCCCCAATCTTAGGCTCTTGCCACTCCTTATTTCATAGTCCATCGAATCCTTACCCAAAACTTGAAAACTTCACAACACAAAACTTAAAGTAGAAAACTCATGAGCTCCGTTAGTATAAGAAAATAAATCACCACTTCAAGGTACTGTAATGAACTCATTCTTTATTTATATTGGTGTTAAACCTACTGTATTCCAACTTATCTATGGTCCATACCCTCCGATACTACTCATAGATTCATCAAAATAAGCAAACAACACATAGAAAACAGAATCTGTCAAAAACAGAATAGTCTGTAGTAATCTGGATCAAACGTATACTTCTGGAACCCCAAAAATTCTGAAATAAATTTCTGGACCTGAGGAATTTATCTAATAATCATCTTCAAAAAGAATTAACTAAATATCACTCTCCAATAAAAAATGGCAGCAATTCTCGTGAGCGCTAAAGTTTCTGTTTTTTACAGCATGATCACAAAGACTTCCCCCAAGTCTTCCCAAAGGTTCTACTTGGCACAAACACTAATTAAAAGCATAAAACCACATCTAAACATAGGCTAGATGAATTATTTATTACTAAACAGGAACAAAAAGCAAGGAATAAAAACAAAATTGGATTGCCTCCCAACAAGCGCTATCGTTTAATGCCCCTAGCTAGGCATGATGATTTCAATGATGCTCACATAAAGGCTAAGAATTGAAACATAAAGAGAGCATCATGAAGAATATGACTAGCACATTTAAGTCTAACCCACTTCCTATGCATAGGGATTTTGTGAGCAAATAACTTGTGGGAACAATAATCAACTAGCATAGGAGGGCAAAACAAGCATAACTTCAAAACTTTAAGCACATAGAGAGGAAACTTGATATTATTGCAACTCCTACAAGCATATGTTCCTCCCTCATAATAATTTTCAGTAGCATCATGAATGAATTCAACAATATAACCAGCACCTAAAGCATTATTTTCATGATCTACAAGCATAGAAATTTTACTACTCTCCACACAAGCAAAATTCTTCTCATGAATAATAGTGGGAGCAAACTCAACGAAATAACTATCATGTGATTGAAAATTAAGATCAAGATGACAAGTTTCATGGTTATCATTATTATTTAAAGCATACGTGTCATCACAATAATCATCATAGATAGGAGGCATGCTTTCATCATAATAAATTTGCTCATCAAAACTTGGGGGACAAAAAATATCATCTTCATCAAACATAGCTTCCCCAAGCTTGTGGCTTTGCATATCATTAGCATCATGGATATTCAAGGAATTCATACTAACAACATTGCAATCATGCTCATCATTCAAAGATTTAGTGCCAAACATTTTAATGCATTCTTCTTCTAGCACTTGAGCACAATTATCGGAATCCTTATTCTCACGAAAGACATTAAAAAGATGAAGCATATGAGGCATCCTTAATTCCATTTTTTGTAGTTTTCTTTTATAAACTAAACTAGTGATAAAACAAGAAACTAAAAGACTCGATTGCAAGATCTAAAGATATACCTTCAAGCACTCACCTCCCCGGCAACGATGCCAGAAAAGAGCTTGATGTCTACTACACAACCTTCTTCTTGTAGACGTTGTTGGGCCTCCAAGTGCAGAGGTTTGTAGGACAGTAGCAAATTTCCCTCTAGTGGATGACCTAAGGTTTATCAATCCGTAGGAGGCGTGGGATGAAGATGGTCTCTCTCAAGCAACCCTGCAACCAAATAACAAAGAGTCTCTTGTGTCCCCAACACACCCAATACAATGGTAAATTGTATAGGTGCACTAGTTCGGCGAAGAGATGGTGATACAAGTGGTATATGGATAGTAGATAATAGTTTTTGTAATATGAAAATATAAAAACAGCAAGGTAACTAATGATAAAAGTGAGCGTAAACGGTATTGCAATGCTAGGAAACAAGGCCTAGGGTTCATACTTTCGCTAGTGTAAGTTCCCTCAACAATACTAACATAATTGGATCACATAACTATCCCTCAACATGCAACAATGAGTCACTCCAAAGTCACTAATAGTAGAGAACGAACAAAGAGATTATGGTAGGGTACGAAACCACCTCAAAGTTATTCTTTCCAATCAATCCATTGGGCTATTCCTATAAGTGTCACAAATAGCCCTAGAGTTCGTACTAGAATAACACCTTAAGACACAAATCAACCAAAACCCTAATGTCACCTAGATACTCCAATGTCACCTCAAGTATTCGTGGGTATGATTATACGATATGCATCACACAATCTCAGATTCATCTATTCAATCAACACAAAGGACCTCAAAGAGTGCCCCAAAGTTCTATCAGAGAATCACGACGAAAACATGTGCCAACCCCTATGCATAGGTTCATGGGCGGAACCCGCAAGTTGATCACCAAAACATACATCAAGTGAATCACGTGGTATCCCATTGTCACCACAGATACGCACGGCAAGACATACATCAAGTGTTCTCAAATCTATAAAGACTCAATCCGATAAGATAACTTCAAAGGGGAAACTCAATTCATTACAAGAGAGTAGAGGGGGGAAGAAACATCATAGGATCCAAATATAATAGCAAAGCTCGCGATGCATCAAGATCGTATCATCTCAAGAACACGAGAGAGAGAGAGAGATCAAACACATAGCTACTGGTACATACCCTCAGCCCCGAGGGAGAACTACTCCCTCCTCATCATGGAGAGCACCAGGATGATGAAGATGGCCACCGGAGAGAGATTGCCCCCTCCGACAGGGTGCCGGAACGGGTCTAGATTGGTTTTTAGTGGCTACGGAGGCTTCTGGCGGCGGAACTCCCGATCTATTGTCTCTTCTGGAAGTTTTAGGATACATAGGTATATATGGGTGAAAGAAGCATGTCGATGGACCGAAGGGGGGCCACGAGGCAGGGGGCACGCCCCCCACCCCTGTGAGTACCTCCCTTCTTTCCTGACGTGCACTCCAAGCTTTTCCGGTAGCTTTCCTTCCAAAAATAACTTCTCCAGCTGATTTCTTTCCATTTCGACTCCGTTTGATATTCCTTTTCTTCGAAACACTGAAATAGGCAAAAAAACAACAAATCTGGGCTGGGCCTCCGGTTAATAGGTTAGTCCCAAAAATAATATAAAAGTGGATAATAAAGCCCAATATTGCCCAAAACAGTAGATAACATAGCATGGAGCAATAAAAAATTATAGATACGTTGGAGACGTATCAGGATAAACTCGATCTTAGGTTTCTTCACTCTATCAGGGGGGCTTGACTTTTTGAACTCCACATGCATATCCCCAGGTTGAGGTAGTGGGACTTCATCTTCATCTGAGCTCGTCTCCTCCTTTCCCTTAGGTTCATAGTCCTCTTCTTCTTCCGTAGTCCAACCACAATGCTCCACATCCCCATAAACTTTAGGGTCTGCAAGGTAATCAGGCACATAGCTCTCTCCTTCCGAATCCTGGGATGACATGTTGCTCAAATCTGCAGCAGGACAACTTGAAACAAAGAAAAGAAATTTTTGCGTGATACGGGAGTCAAAACTTCCGGGAGATTATATAATTAATTTTTACCGACCAAAATACGTAACGTGTACGAAAACGGAGTCCGGAGAGCACACGAGGTGCCCGCGAGGTAGGGGGGCGCGCCCAGGGGGGTAGGGCACGCCCTCCACCCTCGTGGAGCCCTCGTGTCCTTCTCGGACTGCTACTTATTTTTCTATTTTTCTAAATATTCCAAAACAGAGAAATATTGCCTTAAAAACTGTTTTGGAGTCGGTTTACTTACCGTACCACATACCTATTCCTTTTCGGAGTCTGGAACGTTCCGGAAAGTGTCCCTTATGTATTCCTTCGGGGTTACGGTTTCAATAACATTGGTTTCAACATTTATGGGATTACCTGAGATATAATGTTTAATTCTTTGACCGTTCACCACCTTCGGATTTTTGCCTTCGAAGTTGTTGATTTTTATAGCACTAGAACGATAGACCTCCCCGATAACGTAAGGACCTTCCATTTAGAGAGAAGTTTTCCTGCAAAAAATCTTAAACGAGAGTTGTATAGCAATACATAATCACCTACATTAAACTCACGCTTTTGTATCCTTTTGTCATGCCATCTTTTAACTTTTTCTTTAAACAACTTGGCATTTTCATAGGCTTGGGTTCTCCATTCATCAAGTGAGCTAATATCAAATAACCTCTTCTCACCGGCAAGTTTGAAATCATATTTGAGTTCTTTAATGGCCCGATATGCCTTGTGTTCTAGTTCGAGAGGTAAGTGACATGCTTTTCCATAAACCATTTTATAAGGAGACATACCCATAGGATTTTTATATGCAGTTCTATAGGCCCATAATGCATCATCAAGTTTCTTGGACCAATTCTTTCTAGATCTATTAACAGTCTTTTGCAAAATTAATTTGAGCTCTCTATTACTCAATTCTACTTGACCACTAGACTGTAGGTGATAAGGAGATGCAATTCTATGATTAACATCATATTTAGCAAGCATTTTACGGAAAGCACCATGAATAAAATGTGAACCACCATCAGTCATTAAATATCTAGGGACTCCGAATCTTGGAAAAATAACTTCTTTAAGCATTTTAATAGAAGTGTTATGATCAGCACTACTAGTTGGAACAACTTCTACCCACTTAGTAACGTAATCAACAACAACTAAAATATGTGTATATCCATTAGAGGAAGGAAAGGGTCCCATATAGTCAAAGCCCCAAACATCAAATGGTTCAATAACGAGTGAATAGTTCATAGGCATTTCTTGACGTCTACTAATATTACCAATTCTTTGACATTCATCACAAGATAAGACGAACTTACGGGCATCCTTGAAGAGAGTAGGCCAATAAAAACCAGATTGCAATACCTTATGTGCAGTTCTATCTCCACCATGGTGTCCTCCATAAGCTTCGGAGTGGCACTTGCGTAGGATCTGTTCCTATTCATGCTCAGGTACACAACGTCTAATAACAGCATCTACTCCTTCTTTATAAAGATGTGGGTCATCCCAAAAGTAACGCCTCAAATCATAGAAGAATTTTTTCTTTTGCTGGTATGTGAAACTAGGTGGTATAAACTTAGCAACAATGTAATTAGCATAATCAGCATACCATGGAGCAGTATGAGAAGTATTTATGACACTTAATTGCTCATCAGGAAAGCTATCATCAATAAGAAGTGGGTCATCAACACTACAAAAAAAAGACACATCCGTGACATTTTTGTTGGGAAACGTAGTAATTTCAAAAAATTTCCTACGCACACGCAAGATCATGGTGATGCATAGCAACGAGAGGGGAGAGTGTGATCTACGTACCCTCGTAGACCGACAACAGAAGCATTATGACAACGCGGTTGATGTAGTCGTATGTCTTGATGGCTCGACCGATCAAGCACCGAAACTACGGCACCTCCGAGTTTTAGCACACGTTCAGCTCGATGACGATCCCCGGACTCCGATCCAGCAAAGTGTCGGGGAAGAGTTCCGTCAGCACGACAGCGTGGTGACGATCTTGATGTTCTACCATCGTAGGACTTCGCCTAAGCACCACTACAATATTATCGAGGAGTATGGTGGAAGGGGGCACCGCACACGGCTAAGAAAACGGTCACGTGGATCAACTTGTGTGTCTAGGGGTGCCCCCTGCCCCCGTATATAAAGGAGTAAGGGGAGGAGGCCGGCCGGCCCTAGGGCGCGCTAAGGAGGAGGAGTCCTCCTCCTAGTAGGAGTAGGACTCCCCTCTTTCCTACTCCTACTAGGAGGGGGAAAGGAAGGGGCAGAGGGAGAAGGAAAGGGGGGGGGCGCCGCCCCTCTCTCCTAGTCCAATTCGGACCAGAGGGGGAGGGGGCGCGGCCCACTCTGGCCGCCCCTCTCTCTCCACTAGGGCCCATGAGGCCCATTAATTCTCCCGGGGGGGTCCGGTAACCCTCCGGCACTCCGGTTTTCTCCGAAATCATCCGGAACACTTCCGTTGTCCGAATATAGCCGTCCAATATATCAATCTTTATGTCTCGACCATTTTGAGACTCCTGAGACTCCTCGTCATGTCGTGATCACATCCGGGACTCCGAAGTAACTTCGGTACATCAAAACTCATAAACTCATAATATAACTGTCATCGAAACCTTAAGCGTGCGGACCCTACGGGTTCGAGAATCATGTAGACATGACCGAGACATGTCTCCGGTCAATAACCAATAGTGGAACCTGGATTCTCATATTGGCTCCCACATATTCTATGAAGAGCTTTATCGGTTAGACCGCATAACAACATACGTTGTTCCCTTTGTCATCGGTATGTTACTTGCCCGAGATTCGATCGTCCGGTATCTCAATACCTAGTTCAATCTCGTTACAGGCAAGTCTCTTTACTCGTTCCGTAATACATCATCTCGCAACTAAACATTAGTGCAATGCTTGCAAGGCTTTATGTTGATGTGCATACCGAGAGGCCCAAGAGATACTCTCCGACAATGGAGTGAAATCCTAATCTAAAATACGCCAACCCATTTACCTTTGGAGACACCTGTAGAGCTCCTTTATAACCACCAAGTTACGTGTGACGTTTGGTAAGCACACAAAGTGTTCCTCCGGAAACGGGAGTTGCATAATCTCATAGTCATAGGAACATGTATAAGTCATGAAGAGTCATGAAGAAAGCAATAGCAACATACTAAACGATCGGGTGCTAAGCTAATGGAATGGGTCATGTCAATCACATCATTCTCCTAATAATATGATCCCGTTAATCAAATGACAACACATGTCTATGGTTAGGAAACATAACCATCTTTGATTAACGAGCTAGTCAAGTAGAGGCATACTAGTGACGTTTAGTTTGTCTATGTATTCACACAAGTATTATGTTTCCGGATAATACAATTCTAGCATGAATAATAAACATTTATCATGATATAAGGAAATAAAATAATAACATTATTATTGTCTCTAGGGCATATTTCCTTCAGTCTCCCACTTGCACTAGAGTCAATAATCTAGATCACATCGCTATGTGATTTAACATCAATAGTTCACATCACCATGTGATTAACACCCATAGTTCACATCGTCATGTGACCAACACTCAAAAGGTTTACTAGAGTCAGTAATCTAGTTCACATCTATATGTGATTAACACCCAAAGAGTACTAAGGTGTGATCATGTTTTGCTTGTGAGAGAAGCTTAGTCGACGAGTCTGCCAAAATTCAGATCCGTATGTATTTTGCAAATTTGTATGTCTACAATGCTCTGCACAGAGCTACTTTAGCTAATTGCTCCCACTTTCAATATGTATCCAGATGAAGACTTAGAGTCATCCGGATGAGTGCCAAAAACTTGTATCGACGTAATCCTTTTACGACGAACCTTTTGTCACCTCCATAATCGAGAAACATATCCTTATTCTACTAAGGATAATTTTGACCGATGTCCAATGATCTACTCCTAGATCACTATTGTACTCCCTTGCCAAAATCAGTGTAGGGTATACAATAGATCTGGTACATAGCATGGCATACTTTATAGAACCTATGGCTGAGGCATAGGGAATGACTTTCATTCTCTTTCTATCTTCTGCCGTGGTCGGGCTTTGAGTCTTACTCAATTTCACACCTTTGTAACACAGGCAAGAACTCTTTCTTTGACTGTTCCATTTTGAACTACTTCAAAATCTTGTCAAGGTATGTACTCATTGAAAAAAAACTTATCAAGCGTCTTGATCTATCTCTATAGATCTTGATGCTCAATATGTAAGCAGCTTCACCGAGGTCTTTCTTTGAAAAACTCCTTTCAAACACTTCTTTATGCTTTACAGAATAATTCTACATTATTTCCAATCAACAAGATGTCACTCACATATACTTATTAGAAATGCTGTAGTGCTCCCACTCACTTTCTTGTAAATACAGGCTTCACCACAAGTCTGTATAAAACTATATGCTTTAATCAACTCATCAAAGCGTATATTCCAACTCCGAGATGCTTGTACTAGTCCATAGATGGATCGCTGGAGCTTGCACATTTTGTTAACACCTTTAGGATTGACAAAACCTTCTGGTTGCATCATATACAACTCTTCTTTAAGAAATCCATTAAGGATTGCAGTTTTGTTATCCATTTGCCAGATTTCATAAAATGCGGCAATTGCAAACATGATTCATACGGACTTTAAGCATCGATACGAGTGAGAAAATCTCATCATAGTCAACACCTTGAACTTTGTCAAAAACCTTTTTTCGACAAGTCTAGCTTTGTAGATAGTAACACTACTGTCAGTGTCCGTCTTCCTCTTGAAGATCCATTTAATCTCAATGGCTTGTCGATCAACGGGTAAGTCAACCAAAGTCCATGCTTTGTTCTCATACATGGATCCCATCTCAGATTTCATGGCTTCAAGCCATTTTGCGGAATCTGGGCTCACCATCGCTTCTTCATAGTTCGTAGGTTCATCATGATCTAGTAGCATGACTTCCAGAACAGGATTACCGTACCACTCTGGTGCGGATCTTACTCTGGTTGATCTACGAAGTTCAGTAGTAACTTGATCTGAAGTTCCATGATCATCATCATTAACTTCCTCACTAATCGGTGTAGGCATCACTGGAACTAATTTCTGTGATGAACTACTTTACAATTCTGGAGAAGGTACAATTACCTTATCAAGTTCTACTTTCCTCCCACTCACTTCTTTCGAGAGAAACTCCTTCTCTAGAAAGGATCCTTTCTTAGCAACGAATGTCTTGCCTTCGGATCTGTGATAAAAGGTGTACCCAACAGTCTCCTTTGGGTATCCTATGAAGACATATTTCTCCGATTTGGGTTTGAGCTTATCAGGATGAAACTTTTTCTTATAAGCATTGCAACCCCAAACTTTAAGAAATGACAACTTTGGTTTCTTGCCAAACCACAATTCATACAGTGTCGTCTCAACGGATTTAGATGGTGCCCTATTTAACGTGAATGTAGCTGTCTCTAATGCATAACCCCAAAACGATAGCGGTAAATCTGTAAGAGACATCATAGATCGCACCATATCAAGTAAAGTACGATTACGACGTTTGGACACACCATTACACTGCGGTGTTCCAGGTGGCGTGAGTAGTGAAACTATTTCACGTTGTTTTAACTGAAGGCCAAACTCGTAACTCAAATATTTTACTTCTGCGGTCATATCGTAGAAACTTTTATTTTTATTACGATGATTCTCCACTTCACTCTGAAAATCTTTGAACTTTTCAAATATTTTAGACTTGTGTTTCATCAAGTAGATATATTCATATCTGCTCAAATCATCTGTGAAGATCAGAAAATAATGATACCTGCTGCGAGCTTCAATATTCATCGGACCACATACATCAGTATGCATGATTTCCAACAAATCTGTTGCTTGCTGCATTGTTCTGGAGAACGGAGTCTTAGTCATCTTGCCCATGAGGCATGGTTCGTAAGCATCAACTGATTCATAATCAAGTTATTCCAAAAGTCCATCAGCATGGAGTTTCTTCATGCGCTTTACACCAATATGACCTAAACGGCAGTGCCACAAATAAGTTGCACTATCATTATTAACTTTGCATCTTTTGGTTTCAATATTATGATTATGTGTATTACTACGATCGAGATCCAACGAACTATTTTCATTGGGTGTGGAACCATATAAGGTTTTATTCATGTAAACAGAACAACAATTTATTCTCTTACTTAAATGAATAACCGTATTACAATGAACATGATCAAATCATATTCATGCTCAACGCAAACACTAAATAACACTTATTTAGGTTCAACACTAATCCCGAAAGTATAGGGAGTGTGCGATGATGATCATATCAATCTTGGAACCACTTCCAACACACATCGTTACTTCACCCTTAACTAGTCTCTGTTTATTCTGCAACTCCCGTTTCGAGTTACTAATCATAGCAACTGAACTAGTATCAAATACTGAGGGGTTGTTATAAACACTAGTAAAGCACACATCAATAACATGTATATCCAATATACCTTTGTTCACTTTGCCATCCTTCTTATCCACCAATTACTTGGGATAGTTCCGCTTCTAGTGACCAGTCCCTTTGCAGTAGAAGCACTCAGTCTCAGGCTTAGGTCCAGACTTGGGCTTCTTCACTTGAGCAGCAACTTGCTTTCCGTTCTTCTTGAAGTTCCCCTTCTTCCCTTTGCCCTTTTCTTGAAACTAGTGGTCTTGTTAACCATCAACACTTGATGTTTTTCTTGATTTCTACCTTCGTCGATTTCAGCATCACGAAGAGCTTGGGAATTACTTTCGTCATCCCTTGCATATTATAGTTCATCATGAAGTTCTACTAACTTAGTGATGGCGACTAGAGAATTCTGTCAATCACTATTTTATCTGAAAGATTAACTCCCACTTGATTCAAGCAATTGTAGTACCCAAACAATCTGAGCACATGCTCACTAGTTGAGCGATTCTCCTCCATCTTTTATCTATAGAACTTGTTGGAGACTTCATATCTCTCAACTCGGGTATTTGCTTGAAATATTAACTTCAACTCCTAGAACATCTCATATGGTCCATGACGTTCAAAACGTCTTTAAAGTCCCGATTCTAAGCCATTAAGCATGGTGCACTAAACTATCAAGTAGTCATCATATTGAGCTAGCCAAACGTTCATAACGTCTGCATCTGCTCCTGCAATAGGTCTGTCACCTAGCGGTGCATCAAGGACATAATTCTTCTGTGCAGTAATGAGGATAAACCTCAGATCACGGATCCAATCTGCATCATTGCTACTAACATCTTTCAACACAATTTTCTCTAGGAACATATCAAAATAAACATATGAAAGCAATAACGCGAGCTATTGATCTACAACATAATTTGCAAAATACTACCAGGACTAAGTTCATAATAAATTTAAGTTCAATTAATCATATTACTTAAGAACTCCCACTTAGATAGACATCCCTCTAATCCTCTAAGTGATCACGTGATCCAAATCAACTAAACCATGTCCGATCATCACGTAAGATGGAGTAGTTTCATTGGTGAACATCACTATGTTGATCATATCTACTATATGATTCACGCTCGACCTTTCGGTCTCCGTGTTCCGAGGCCATATCTGTATATGCTTGGCTCATCAAGTATAACCTGAGTATTCCGCGTGTGCAACTGTTTTGCACCCGTTGTATTTGAACGTAGAGCCTATCACACCCGATCATCATGTGGTGTCTCAGCACGAAGAACTTTCGCAACGGTGCATACTCAGGGAGAACACTGCTTGATAATTAATGAGAGATCATCTTAAAATGCTACCGTCAAACTAAGCAAAATAAGATGTATAAAAGATAAACATCATATGCAATCAAAATATGTGACATGATATGGCCATCATCATCTTGCGCCTTTGATCTCCATCTCCAAAGTACTGTCATGATCTCTATTGTCACCGGCATGACACCATGATCTCCATTATCTTGATCTATATCAATGTGTCGTCACACGGTCGTCTCGCCAACTATTGCTCTTGCAATTATTGCTATCGCATAGCGATAAAGTAAAGCAATTATTTGGCGCTTGCATCTTATGCAATAAAGAGACAACCATAAGGCTTTTGCCAGTTGCCGATAACTTCAACAAAAACATGATCATCTCATACAACCACTTATATCTCATCACATCTTGACCATATCACATCACAACATGCCCTGCAAAAACAAGTTAGACGTCCTCTACTTTGTTGTTGCAAGTTTTACGTGGCTGCTACGGGCTTAGCAAGAACCGTGCTTACCTACGCATCACAACGATAGTTTGTCAAGTTGGTGCTGTTTTAACCTTCGCAAGGTGTGACGCCCCCGATTTGACCGTACACTAATCATACACGCAAATGTGTACGATCAAGATCAAGGACTCACGGGAAGATATCACAACACAACTCTAGACACAAATTAAAATAATACAAGCTTTATATTACAAGCCAGGGGCCTCGAGGGCTCGAATACATAAGCTCGAATACACAAGAGTCAGCGAAAGCAACAATATCTGAGTACAGACATAAGTTAGACAAGTTTGCCTTAAGAAGGCTAGCACAAAAGCAACAACAATCGAAAAGGCAAGGCCTCCTGCCTGGGAGCCTCCTAACTACTCCTAGTCGTCGGCGGTCTTCACGTAGTAGTAGGCACCCTCCGGGTAGTAGTAGTAGTCATCAGTGGCGTCGTCTGGCTCCTGGGATCCGTCAACTGGTCACAACAATCGGGTATGGGGGAAAAGAAGTAGCAAAGCAACCGTGAGTACTCATCCAAAGTACTCGCAAGACTTACATCAGATCTAAACTAAGTATGCATCTGTATCAAAGGAATGGGTTGTATGTGTGGACTAAACTGCAGAATGCCAGAAGGGGAGGGGAAAGCCTAGCCTATCGAAGACTAGCATCTTCTGGAAACCACCATCTTGCAGCAACAGGAGGGAGTAGAGTAGCATAAAGTAAAGTAGTAGAAGTGTTATCAACCTCGGCCAGAGATCCTTTCTCGACTCCCTGCGAGAAAGCAATCCCAGAGCCACACTATCCAGTTATCATCTCATATCCAAGTCTCATCACAATCCATTTCTCATCACAAGTATCTAGTTCTAGTTGTATCGATCGGGATACAACTCCAAGTGTCCGTTACCGTAGGACAGGCTATCGATAGATGTTTTCTTCCCTGCAGGGGTGCACCAACTTACCCACCACGCTCGGTTAACTCCGGACGGACACACTTTCCTGGGTCATGCCCGGCCTCGGCCAAACAATACGCCACAACCCGACCTAGGCTTAATAGAGAGTCCAACACGCCAGACTAAACCTATGCCGCCAGGGGTCATGGGCCATCTCCCCGGGAACTCCTACACGTTGCGAGGGCGGCCGTGAGCAGACCTAGCTACCTTCCTAAAAAGGCAGGAGCTTACCAGTCCAACCCGGCGCGCGCCGCTCAGTCGCTGACGTCTATTAAGCTTCGGCTGATGTATACGACGCATAACGCCCATACTATGCCCACGTGATGGTTAGTGCTATCAGGCCGGAGGCCCCTCGGATCAAATATCCAAATCGTAGTGGATTAGGAACGCGCGGTAACAAGCAGAGACTCACGAAAGATGTGACCCCGTTGCCCCATCTCGAGTACTTGCGGCAAGGGCTAAGAATGCCCGGCCACGCCTCGTAAGTATCTCGCGGGCACCCTCCAGGTCAACCCGTCTCCACATCACTCGCTATTAAGCTCGCGCGGGTACCCCTCAGGGCCTACCCGTCTTTAGTAACATGGTTCAGTGTAAAGTCATAGTAACCATAGTAACTGTGTGTCTGACACCAAAGGGAAAACCCGAGGAATCACCCCCGGTGAATTCCACTCGATGTTATCATCAAGGTGAACGTAAGAGGATCCACCCTCGAGGTTCACACTTGAGGGGTTGCAGGACAGAGCCGTAACGGAAGTGGTTAAGGAGGAAATCACCCTCAATGACCTCGACCGTATAGCTACACTATAGAGATCTCATCAGGAGTGATGCAAGAGGTTCCACCCTCGGCACTCGGTGGTAACTCTGCAGAGTCGTACAACTAGGGGAAAGTGATGTGCGGTGCCGGGGCCTGGCCGTCTATCACGTTGATCGAGTCATTGAACATAAGGCGAGGCAACTAGGACAAGGTGGGGGTCACTGATGGATCACTAACCAACCTATACTAAGCAGTTTAGGATAAGCAGGTAAGGTAACAATAAGCAGGTAACAAAAATAGGCTATGCATCAAAGTAGGATCATACTGAAAACAGTAGTAGTTCTAATGCAAGCATGAGAGGGAAAGAAATGGGCACTATAGGAATGCTCAAGGGGGGTTTGCTTGCCTGGTTGCTCTGGCAAGGAGGGGGGTTCGTCGTCGACGTAGTCGATCACGGGGTATCGGCGGCGGTCTCGAGGTCTACCGGAAAGAAGTAACGGAGGGGGGACATAAGTAAATAATAGAGCAATCAAAGCAACACAAAGCATAACATGGCAATACGTGGTGCTAGGGGTGACCTAACGCGGTAGGAGGTGATACCGGCGAAGGGGGAAAACATCAGGGAAAGTATTCCCGGTGTTTCGCATTTTCGGACAGATGAACCAGAGGGGGAAAGTTGCGTGTTCGCTATGCTAGGGATGCGTGGCGGACGAACGGGCTGCGTTTCTGGATTCGTCTCGTCGTTCTGAGCAACTTTCATGTACAAAGTTTTTCCATCCGAGCTACGGTTTATTTTATATTAAATTTAAAAGATTTAAAATCATTTTACGGATTTATTTAATTATTTAAAATCAACATTATCCAGAACAGTGCATGCTGACATCAGCATGATGTCAGCAGTCAACGTTGACCGTTGACCTGGTCAACCTGACGTGTGGGCCCCGTGGGACCCACCTGTCATTCACTGATTAGGTTAATTAGGGTTAGTTTAATTAATTGCTGTTTAATTAAACTAAGAGGTTAATTAGATTAATTAAATAGGATTAATTAACTTAATTAATTAATTAATTATTTTAATTATTATTTATTTATTTATTTTAATTTTAAATCTTTTTTTAATAAACATTCTGGGGGTTTGGGGCCCCACATGTCATAGGGCCACATGCGCTAACGGGCGGTGGGTCACTGGCATCGGGCGCTGGGGCGCGGTTGCGGGCGCCCGAGCGAGGGGAAGCGAGGTGAGGCCAGCGGCAAACGCCGGCCAGGAGCGCGGCGTATGCGGCGAGGGGAGCGGCGCGGTGCGCGGAGCAGCAACGCGGTGGGGGGGCGGCGGAGCCGCGGTGGCATGACGAGGAGGAGGGCCGCGGGTCGTATGAGGGGAGCGCGGCGGTGCGACGCGATGGCAAGGCAGAGGCGGAGGTGGCCGCAAGCAGCGCGGGGCGATGGCCGGTGCATTGGGGCCGGCCATGGCGCTGCCAGCAGGGGGGACGGCGCAGGGCGGCGATACGGCGCGGAGCAGCGTGGTCGTGGCCAGGCGCGCGAGCGAGAGAGGCACCGGCGCAGGACTCCCCTCTTTCCTACTCCTACTAGGAGGGGGAAAGGAAGGGGGAGAGGGAGAAGGAAAGGGGGGGCGCCGCCCCCCTCTCCTAGTCCAATTCGGACCAGAGGGGGAGGGGGCGCGCGGCCCACCCTGGCCGCCCCTCTCTCTCTCCACTAGGGCCCATGAGGCCCATTAATTCTCCCGGGGGGGGTCCGGTAACCCTCCGGCACTCCGGTTTTCTCCGAAATCATCCGGAACACTTCCGGTGTCCGAATATAGCCGTCCAATATATCAATCTTTATGTCTCGACCATTTCGAGACTCCTCGTCATGTCCGTGATCATATCCGGGACTCCGAACTAACTCCGGTACATCAAAACTCATAAACTCATAATATAACTGTCATCGAAACCTTAAGCGTGCGGACCCTACGGGTTCGAGAACAATGTAGACATGACCGAGACATGTCTCCGGTCAATAACCAATAGCGGAACCTGGATGCTCATATTGGCTCCCACATATTCTACAAAGATCTTTATCGGTCAGACCGCATAACAACATACGTTGTTCCCTTTGTCATCGGTATGTTACTTGCCCGAGATTCGATCGTCGGTATCTCAATACCTAGTTCAATCTCGTTACCGGCAAGTCTCTTTACTCGTTTCGTAATACATCATCTCGCAACTAAATCATTAGTTGCAATGCTTGCAAGGCTTATGTGATGTGCATTACCGAGAGGGCCCAGAGATACCTCTCGGACAATCGGAGTGACAAATCCTAATCTCGAAATACGCCAACCCAACATTTACCTTTGGAGACACCTGTAGAGCTCCTTTATAATCACCCAGTTACATTGTGACGTTTGGTAGCACACAAAGTGTTCCTCTGGCAAACGGGAGTTGCATAATCTCATAGTCATAGGAACATGTATAAGTCATGAAGAAAGCAATAACAACATACTAAACGATCAGGTGCTAAGCTAATGGAATGGGTCATGTCAATCACATCATTCTCCTAATAATGTGATCCCGTTAATCAAATGACAACACATGTCTATGGTTAGGAAACATAACCATCTTTGATTAACGAGATAGTCAAGTAGAGGCATACTAGTGACGTTTAGTTTGTCTATGTATTCACACAAGTATTATGTTTCCGGATAATACAATTCTAGCATGAATAATAAACATTTATCATGATATAAGGAAATAAAATAATAACATTATTATTGCCTCTAGGGCATATTTCCTTCAATTTTGGGCCGAACGAACATTTTTTCTGTCATACATATGACACTTCTATGACGATAATTGTGACAAAACCCATTATCATCATAGATGTGGTGGGCTCCTACTTCTATGACAAAAAATCATGACAGAAAATGGGCTTTTCGTCCTGGGTGGGCCGGAGACGCAGCTGCATGACATTCTTTGGGCCGTCCATGATGGAAAAACCGTGATAGAAGCGAGGGCGAGGAAAATTTCGGGGAGTTCCCGGTTACGGTGGGAGGTCGGGGGCCGAGCGATGCGCGTTTCTCTCATACACGTACGCGCGTGTGTGCAAGGCGTTGGCTCTAACTGAACCCGAGTGAGGCGTTGGGCTCTAACTGAAGCCGAGCGATTGCACTGCAGGCTACGCGTTACTGAACCCGAGCAATCGATCGATGGCTGTTAACTGAACCCGATCGAGCGATTCCTTCGCTACTGCTGCTAACTGAAGCTGATCGATTAGATGAACAGTGAGCGTTGCGGGGGGGGGGGGGGGGGGGGGGGGGGGTGGGGGGGGGGGGGTGGATGAACAGTGAGCGGTGGTTGCCTCTGGATGAACAGGACCCCGTGGTGTGGTGGAGGGCTGGATGAACAGTAGACGGTGGAGGGGTGCCCGTGGAGGGGTGGTTGAACAGGACCCCGTGGTGTGGAGGGCTGGATGAACAGTAGACGGTGGAGGGATTCCCATGGAGGGGTGGTTGAACAGGACCCCGTGGTGTGGAGGGCTGGATGAACATTAGACGGTGGAGGGATGGTTGAACAGTAGCCGGTGGAGTAGCGCGCGGTGGAGGCTGGATGAACAGGAGCCCGTGGAGGCTGGAGGAGGTCGACGGTGGAGATGAACAGTATCCCGTGGAGTCCCGTTTTGCGGTACGCCACACCCCTCCCGATGAACATGACCCCCGTTTCGACTGTAGCGTTCCAACACAAGTCTGTTTCGTCTGTTTTGCGGTATGCCACACCCCTCCCGATCAACAGGACCCCCGTTTCGATCGTAGGAGGTCTGTCTCCTCCGTTTTGCGGTACGCCAGACCCCTCCCGATCAATAGGACCCCGTTCCGAACATAGGAGGTCTATTTCCTCCGTTGTGCGGTACGCCAGGCCTCGTTTCCATCGCCTGTTCCATCCAAGCCCTCCCGATGAACACGACCACGCATTCCGTTCCGATCCAGCCGGTTGGCTCCCATGCGTTCCGTTGCCTCCCTCGAAAGGGAGGTGCTCCTTATGATGCTACGGACGGCTGTCCGAAGTGCATGCAATGACGGGCTCGGATAGGATAGGATTGTGCGCGCCGGGCCCTTCGGGTGTCCATATTTTGGCCGACCTTAGCATATATACTATGTTATGCGGCCGTAATATTTTGATACCTTCCACCTCGACCTCCCTTTCTTCACAGATTGTTAGCGTGGGTTTCTCAGCCTTGAACATGACGCATTCCATTGCCTCCCCATGAACAGGACGCATTCCGTTGCCTCCCCATGAACACGACGACGACGTTGTTTCTCCATTCCGACCCAGCCATGTACACGAGCCCTGGCCGTACGTATGCGCGAGTAGGCGTTCGAGACCCCGCCCGTATGTACACATACGTGGCCGTATTTTCTTTCTTGCACCCTGGCCGCTGTATGTACGTGTACATGCTACGTGCGCGCCTCTACTACAACACGTACGCGCCTCTACTACGACATGTGCGCGCCTCTACTACGACACGTGCGCGCCTCTACATCCACCAGTATATATGTACGTACACGTTCACGACCAGAATGACAACGCTACGTACACTTCGACCAGGTGGGTCCCGACTGTCAGGCACTTCCTTGCCTGCGAAGATGTAGCTGGTGGGTCCCAGCAGTCAGGGGGGCGAATCATTTTTTTCCCGGACGCACTTCCTTGCGTGCGAAGATGTAGCTGGTGGGTCCCAGCAGTCAGGGGGGCGAATCGTTTTTTCCCGGATGCACTTCCTTGCGTGCGAAGATGTAGCTGGTGGGTCCCAGCAGTCAGGGGCAAACGTTTTTTTTCGTGAAATATGGTGGCCCGTCCGGTGGATCCCCGCTGTCAGGTGGAGGAATAACTTTTTTGCACTTGATAAGGAGGCACTTCCTTGCTGCGGCCGTGGACCCAGCTGTCAGCCTCTCCACGTACAGTCCACTTCAGATGCATGTCGGTCATTGACCACGTTGACCAGGCCGCGCCGAGAGCACCAGGGCGGTGGACGACGGCGAGGCCTAGGAAGGGAACGACACGGAGGCAGGGAAGACTCGACAGTTGTTTCCCACGCGGAGGGGAGTACGACTGTATGAGGGTTTACTGGTTCGTCTGCCGTCGCCGGAGAATAACAGCAGGTGTGGGTGAGTAGAGGGATGGCTAGGCCAATGATGGGAGTACGGTGGGGCGATGAGGCCTGTGCGGCAGCACAACCGGCCGCGGGGAGGAGGGAGCAGGCAGTCCCGCCGGTGCTTGTTTGAGCGGCTGGAGCAGGAAGAGCAGAGATTGAAGAAGCACGACGACCGTCCGATGGACATCCAAAAGTCACTGCTTGTGCGTCAACCTTTTTTAGGAAAGCCTCAAATCTGTGGAAAACAACATACAACCCATCTGCCATTATTTCTAATAATTTACAGCCCATTTGCTAATTCTTAAGGTTTTTTGGAGCCCATATTCTTTTTGTTAGCATTACAACCCATATTGTGGCCACAGTTAAAAATTTATACGAAATTTTGCACATTTCGGTGCAGTCCGAACTGTTTTTAATCCCGAAATTTCGACTCACATTCAAACTGATTTTAAAAATAAATGTATATCAATATAAAATCCAACAAATTCTCCACGCATAAAATTAATGTAATTTAAAATCTCGAAATGAGAAAAAAGATATTTGAAACTAATTGCCGGGTTGATGTGTTTTAAAAATGTACAGCCCATTTCTCATTACTGATGGGCCATTTTCTCGGCCAGCCGAATGAAAGCTCTCCTTGTCTCAAAAGATTTGCAGCCCAACAGGTCTCACAAAGCGACTTACTTGGCAAATCACAAAAAAAACTAGGCTGTGGCCATGGACCCAGCTGTCAGCCTCTCCACGTACTGTACTCTTTCGATGGAAGTCGTTCCTTGACCACGTTGACCACGCCGCCCGGAGAGCACCACGGCGAGGCCTAGGAAGGGGACGACACGGAGCCGGGGAAGACGCGACAGTGGAAGCCCGCGCGGAGAGGAGTACGAGGGTTCACTGGTTCGGCTGCGGTGTGAGGCTGCCGTCGCCACAAGGCCTGGCCAGCGGTGGGAATAGTAGGGGCGGTGAGGCCTCCGCGGCAACACAACCGGCCACGGGAGGCAGGAGCATGCGGCATGACCGGCGCTGCTTTGGGCGGCTGGAGCAAGAAGACCAGAGGTTGAAGAAGCACTACGGCCGTTCGATGGACATCGTACGGTCACTGGAGCTAGAATCATTCATATTGACTAAGTTGACAAAGCCCTCTGTCCCCGTCAACTTAATAGGCCCACAAGTCAGCCTCCCACAATGGTGGGTCCCAGCTAGTAGGGGGGTTGTCGGTGTCAAAACCGGCGGATCTCGGGTAGGGGGTCCCAAACTGTGCGTCTAAGGCAGATGGTAACAGGAGGCAGGGGACACGATGTTTTACCCAGGTTCGGGCCCTCTTGATGGAGGTAATACCCTACGTCCTGCTTGATTGATATTGATGATATGAGTATTACAAGAGTTGATCTACCACGAGATCGTAGAGGCTAAACCCTAGAAGCTAGCCCATGGTATGATTGTTGTATATGATCTATCGACTAGCCTAGCCTCGGTTTATATAATGCACCAGAGGCCTAGGATAACAAGAGTCCTAGCCGAATACGCCGGTGGGGAGGAGCCCTTGTCTTGATCGCCAAGTCTTGTGGAATCTTCTTTGTATGCGGCAGCTGTCCGAACTGGCCCATGAGTATACGGCCATGGGGGTCCTCGCCCAATCTAACAGATCGGGAGATGACATGGTGAGTACCCCCTAGTCCAGGACACCGTCAGTAGCCCCCTAAACCGGTCTTCAAGTTAGGGATGCTCCTCGATTCTTCCGAACCGTTCTTCATCTTCGGTCGTCGGTCTTGAAAACTGGTTCAACAATTCTTCTCATCTTCGATCTTGAGGATCGCCGAAATGCATTCGACGAGTTTACACATCGGGTATCCGAGGAGCCCCTTTAAGTTTCCGGCCTTTATCAATGCCTTGTTATTTTTATGCCACACCTCGGGTTTGAAGTTGTTCCTGGGCGGCAGCGTCCTCTTGCATCCGAGCTCCAACGTCGGACTGCATTCGAGGTATCTTTTGCAGTCGAGCACCAATGTCGGACCGCTTCTCAGCTCTAACGCCGAAATGTATCCGAGCTCCAACGCCGGACTGTATCCGTGCTCCAACGCCGGACTATGTATCCGAGCTCCAACGCTGGACTGTATCCGAGCTCCAATGCCGGACTGTATCCGAGGTGTCATAAATCACCTTGGTTCAAAGAAGTTTGAAGGAGTTTAGCCGAGCTTAATGCCAGAAATGCCCTCTATGGAGCCAGCCACTAGCGCCCGAGCTTTATGCCGGACTGCTTCCGAGGTGGTGCACCACCCCGAATGTGGGCCGATTTTTGTCAATATTTTTGATTGGTGCAATTTATTCTCTGCCGAGATATATAGCCAGTAGCCCTCAAGGTGGGTATCGGTCTAAAACCCGAGATGCACATGAAGGATGACATAAGACCGCTGATCCCAGTAGCCGCTGAGACTCAGGTTGATTTGCAAAATCGGTCTGAGGATCAAGTCCTAGCTCGGCAGAATACTTCGAGACACAAAAAGCGGCGTGCTCAGTCCTCGAGACTCGGGTTGGGTGCGGCCGACCAACCTGAGGATCAAAATCTCCTCGGAAACTGTATTGCACTTAAAATTTTCTGCATTGGATAGGCAATGCAGTAGCCCCCGAGACACTGGTCGGGTGGCAACACCAGATTAGGGGATCGATGTGCCCCTTTAATATTTGTAAATAATAAGCCCGAAGCCCAGTAGCCCCCGAGCCTTAATGCGGGCACGGGTGGCCGAATTAAGGATCAATATCCATAGTAAAATCACAAATTATGTGTAATGACTCTATGTATCCAAGTACTTTATGTCATTAATGCTCGGATCCGCATTGTACAAAACTTTGGTGACCGACCATCGGCTTCCACCTCCTCGGCCAGTAGCCGAGGAGTGTTTGTCCTACTTTATAAAGCCTTTATGAGGGCAAAGATTTGTGACAAACAAGGCAATCTGGCCATATGGTTTTATAAACAAAGGTACGCAGAGATATGTTATATTACTGTTTAACATAAGAAATGTCTTCCAAAGAAAATAGTCCCGCTATCGGTTCCTTTCTTTGGGTTGTCAAGCTAAGCATGATCATGATACCTCAGCTCTAATGTAAGAGCAAAATATTGAGGATTTAGTTTGAGAGGCCAGTTACTAGCCCCCGGTAGTGTTCGGCGACGGTCGAGGTCAAGCCATAAACACTTCAGCCATTGTTATGAGTGGCCCGTCATTTTAACACAGTCATCGGATCGCTGACCAGTTTACGCTTATTGTGACAGTCAGTTTTCGGCTTTCTCCACTGAGGTGCTTAACCGTGTGAGCTAGAAGCACAATCGCAGTGGTTCTCCCTTTGCACGCCTAGCCGAACAAAGCGGAACGTAGGAAGCAAGTGTAGGAGCCGGGCAACCCAACTATTGACCGAAGACACAATTCGAAACCGATGCATATATAGCAATATCCGAGAATATTTTTGCCGAATCTATAAAGGTGTCCGGCATTGCACTGCGAGACTTGTGCTGAAAACACACAAATAGTTTAAAAGTGCCATGAGCTTGGAAAACCAAAAAACGTCAGTAAAAACTTGACGTCCGAACAAGATCAAGTGTTCGGTGCCAATCTGAAAATTGGTCTTAGAAAAAAAGAGTGCTTCTGTCGTGCTTTAACATTACACGTCCGATCTCAAGACTTCAAGCGGGTCAGCCTACGGTTGCAGCCTCCTATCCCGAAGGCGGAGTGCTTCTCGTTAGACCAGTTTAGCGAACTAAACTCGAGCGGTCACTAGAGAGAAAATGGGTTATCTAGCTATTGACCACACACTCACGTCGAAAAAGGAGCGATAGAAAAAGATTTTGCAACGACCAAGAAGAAAACACATTTACTATAAAATAGCTCATATAAATTTTAAGAGCCCCCAAGTGACTTGGGTAAAAGGTTTTATTTATAATGATTGTATGTACCGAAGTACTTACATCATATCTGTGTTCACCAGAACTTTAAATGCGTCTTAACCGACCGTCGGCTTCTCCCTCTTCGGTCAAGGACCAAAAAGTGTTATGTACTCCATCTGTCGAGAATATCGATGGTGTTTCCAATAACCAGGCAATCAGGCCATAAGGCTGTAACAGACAAAGCGCGCTCAGGGAACTTATGCTATATTACTGTGAAGTGTAAGAAGCATCTTCGAAGAAAATAGTACCCCCATCGATACCTTTGTTCGATGCTCATTGTTATTATGAGACTTGTGCAATAGATTTTTTGTACTCATGAGTTCCGTTGTGTGTCGACCATCATTGAAAACTATAAGAGCGCTAGCTTTCGGCTTCACCCAGTCTGAGGTCCGGCTCGGATGACCCGATCATGACAATCGCAGAGGTGCTCCCTTTACTCCCTAGCCGAACAATCGGGAACATAGGGGTAAGCACAGGAGCCAGGCAACCCAGCTTGCAAATCGCTTAAGTCAATATGGTGCATATTGTGGCGTAATACACGAACAAGGAACGAAGCCGTACAAGTATAATCATATGCAAGAGGAAAAGCTTCATGAAGGAAGCCCCCAAATGAATTGGGTATTTGAATTTATGCGTCACAAACAAAGTTTGGACAAGGAAATTTTTTAAAAGCAACTTTTTTCCAAAAAAGTATAATGCTTGGTCGAACCGAACACAAGTTAGAAATTAAAGCTTTGAGCATGAAAGCGACTTAGCTGGTTAATGTGTTCGGTATTGATGACGCGGTCCGAGCTTGATGCGGGACAATGTTCCATCCCCCAAGCCGGTCCCCAGGTGGCGGAGTGGAGAGCTCAACACGCCGAAGTGGTGACATAGCATGGTCAATGCAGACCGGTAGAGTGACGCCGAAGTCCCCGGATCATTTTCCTATGCACAAAAAATAGTGCAAACCGGAGATAATAGTAATAATGATAATTAAAAAAATTGTTGCATAATAAATAATTTATGCAAAGTGAGTAATAAAAGAAATATGGTCTGGCGCCGAAGTCAATGTCGATGCAGGGCGCCGGCGTGATGCGGTAAAGGCGTGGCAAAGCCTGAATTCACAGGTCGGTCCGAGCTCCGGATGCGGCGTTCGCCGGACTATGTACGGAAACTGACCGAACCACCACGCGACTGTCGTTAATGCGGCCATCATTTGATAGACCTGTGTATAGATGATGGACAAACCAGAGTAATAATTCCTTGGGAAAAATAAACCCAAACAAGCAAAAAAAATACTAGGATTAATAGCACCTGGTTTATTTGTTGTAGCAATCCGAAGAAAGGTGATTCCCAAAATTGGGACTCGACCCGCGCACCCATTGCCTGATGGGCGATAAAGCGACGGCACGGCGATGCTGGCAAAGGTTGGCTCGCTGAGGAAAAGCCCTCGGTCCAGCTAACGTGACGGAGCTGGTCGGCTAGTGACGCCGAAGTCTCCGGAGTATAGGTTGATGAAGATATGGCGAAGCCCCCGGTCCAGCCGAGATGTCGAAGCCTCGATGTCAGCTGATGAGTCGAAGTAGGTCAGCGTGATGGACACCGGCTTGAAGAAGCAACAGTGCGTCCCTGCCGATGCAGGTCGTGACGTGGTCGATGCCGGCTTGATGAAGTGACCGTGTGGTGATGCCGGTATGCCCGTTCCGTGTAATCTGTGGGGCGGCGATGTTGGTGATGATTTATCCTTCGCGATGCCGGACTCTTGTTCGGCTTGCCGAGATGATGATCCGAAGAAGTTGAGATCGGCTCAACAAAGTGACGACACGTCTAGTGTAGGTCGGCAGCCGTGGAGCAATATTGCCGAACTGGTTTGACACCAGCATGATCTTGAAGATTATATTCAAAAGATTTTAAAGTTAGTGGGATGTGTTCAGGAACAAAACACAACACCCCATAGAAAACTTCCTTAAAAAGGATGTCCGAAATCCCGTTCATAAAAAAGATGAACTCGGGTCGGATTCGTTTTCACGCAGAAAACAGATCCGAAAAGTGATGCACTAATCGGAAGGTTCCTGCAGTTTGGATGGTCGGATCGAGCTGAAATTAGGAGGGGTGGTAGATATGGGAATTCCGCAGTAGATGAACGGTTGGATCTTCCAAAGGACCTCCGAGCTAGGATCTGGAGACCACGCCCTAAACTCGTCCAGATTCCCGTCCAGATTTGACAAGGCTCCGGTATATCGTACATTGCTGGAGATTCCTCCATTGGAACTCGACGAAATTTTGCATGGTTGTTGTAGACTCAATTCCGCACAATTCCACCAAAGGGATCGTTAAAGCGATGCTCTAAGAGGTGGTGGCAGCGGATACAAGTTTGTTGTTCGGAAAAGCAGCACGGTCGCCCGAGGGCAATGTTGACGTTGAGCCCCCGAGCTCCATGGATGATTCCTCCATGATCTTGATAGAGATCGGAGTTTATGTTGATGAAGGCCCTCGTCCGAACATGATGATCGGAGATGGAGCACGGTCCTCGGTCGAGCCAAGGTGACCAGTCGAGCCGGCGACGAAGATGCCGGCATCGCAGTTGACCTGCAGACGAGCCATCGATCCTTTTGCCGATCACACAGCGGAACTCTCAATGAAAGCACCAATGTCGGTGTCAAAACCGGCGGATCTCAGGTAGGGGGTCCCGAACTGTGCGTCTAAGGCGGATGGTAACAGGAGGCAGGGGACACGATGTTTTACCCAGGTTCAGGCCCTCTTGATGGAGGTAATACCCTATGTCCTGCTTGATTGATATTGATGATATGAGTATTACAAGAGTTGATCTACCACGAGATCGTAGAGGCTAAACCCTAGAAGCTAGCCTATGGTATGATTGTTGTATATGATCTATCGACTAGCCCGACCTCGGTTTATATAATGCACCAGAGGCCTAGGATAACAAGAGTACTAGCCGAATACGATGGTGGGGAGGAGTCCTTGTCTTGATCGCCAAATCTTGTGGAATCTTCTTTGTATGCGATAGCTATCTGAACTGGCCCATGAGTATACGGCCTTGGGGGTCCTCGTCCCAATCTAACAGATCGGGAGATGACGTGGTGAGTACCCCCTAATCCAGGACACCGTCAGGGGTATTCATTTTTTTGTGCGTAATAAGGAGGCACTTCCTTGTGTGCGAAGATATAGCTGGTGGGTCCGACATGTCAGCGGGGGGAACGTTTTTTTCATGAAATACAGAGGCCTTTCCGGTGGGTCCCAGCTGTCAGATGGAGGAATCATTATTTTGCGCGTACAGTCCATGGCCGATGGATGTCGTTCGTTGACCACGTTGACTAGGCCGTGCCGAGAGCACCATGGCGGTGGACGACGACGAGGCCTAGGAAGGGAACGACACGAAGCCGGGGAAGACTCGGCAATGATTGTCCACGTGGTGGGGAGTACGAGGGTTTACTGGTCCATCTGCCGTCGCCGGAAAATGACAGGAGGTGTGGGTGAGTAGAGGAATGGCATGATGACCCGCACGTATAGGGGATCAATCGTAGTCCTTTCGATAAGTAAGAGTGTCGAACCCAACGAGGAGCAGAAGGAAATGATAAGCGGTTTTCAGCAAGGTATTCTCTACAAGTACTGAAATAAGTGGTAACAGATAGTTTTGTGATAAGGTAATTTGTAACGAGCAACAAGTAACAAAAGTAAATAAAGTGCAGCAAGGTGGCCCAGTCTTTTTTGTAGCTAAGGACAAGCCTGGACAAACTCTTATATAAGGAAAAGCGCTCCCGAGGACACATGGGAATATCGTCAAGCTAGTTTTCATCACGTTCATATGATTCGCGTTCGGTACCTTGATAATTTGACATGTGGGTGGACCGGTGCTTGATACTGTTCTTACTTGAACAAGCATCCCACTTATGATTAACCTCTATTGCAAGCATCCACAACTACAACAAAAGTATTGAGGTAAACCTAACCATAGCATAAAACATATGGATCCAAATCAGCCCCTTACGAAGCAACACATAAACTAGGGTTTAAGCTTCTGTCACTCTAGCAACCCATCATCTACTTATTACTTGCCAATGCCTTCCTCTAGGCCCAAATAATGGTGAAGTGTTATGTAGTCGACGTTCACATAACACCACTAGAGGCTAGACAACATACATCTCATCAAAATATCGAACGAATACCAAATTCACATGACTACTAATAGCAAGACTTCTCCCTTGTCCTCAGGAACAAACGTAACTACTCACAAAGCATATTCATGTTCATAATCAGAGGGGTAATAATATGCATAAAGGATCTGAACATATGATCTTCCACCAATTAAACCAACTAGCATCAACTACAAGGAGTAATTAACACTACTAGCACCAATCCCGGACTTGGAGACAAGAATTGGATACAAGAGATGAATTAGGGTTTTGAGATGAGATGGTGTTGATGAAGATGTTGATGGATTTTGCCCTCTCCCGATGAGAGGAGCGTTGGTGATGACGATGGCGATGATTTCCCCTTCCGGGAGGGAAGTTTCCCTGGCAGAACAGCTCTGCCGGAGCCCTAGAATGGTTCCGCCAAGGTTCCACCTCATGGCGGCGGAGTTTCATCCTGAAAGGTTGCTTCTCGTTTTTTCTCGACAAAAGACTTCATATAGCAGAAGATGGTCATCGCAGAGCCACCGGGGGGCCCACGGGGTGGGGGGCGCGCCCTGGGGGCGGGGGGGGGGCACCCTCATGGACAGGGTGTGGGCCCCCTGGTCTTCATCTTTGGCGAGGATTTTTCATTATTTATTATAAGGTATTCCGTGGAGTTTCAGGACTTTTGGAGTTGTGCAGAATAGGTCTCTAATATTTGCTCCTTTTCCAGCCCAGAATTCCAGCTGCCGGCATTCTCCCTCCTTATGTAAACCTTGTAAAATAAGAGAGAACAGCTATAAGTATTGTGACATAATGTGAAATAACAGCCCATAATGCAATAAATATCGATATAAAAGCATGATGCAAAATGGACGTATCAACTTCCCCAAGCTTAGACCTCGCTTATCCTCAAGCGAAAGCCGATAACAATCAATATGTCCCCATGTTTAGAGGTAGAGGCATCGATAAAAATAAAATACGGACATGAGGGCATCATGATTATTCTCATAACAGCAACATATATAGATATTGTCATATGATTACTTATGTTCAAGTGATGATCTATTGACAATGCAAAAGTATGAATCAGAAACCTTATTGAGAACCAACAAACTAAAACCTCGGTCATTGATGCAATTGCAATTTATCATAACATTGGAAAGAGTCCATGTGAGAGCTAAAAAGCAAGTCCACATACTCAACTATCATCTAGTCCTTCATAATTGCTAACACTCACGCAATACTTGTGGTTACGGAGTTTTAATCAGACACGAGAAAGATAGGGGCTTATAGTTTCGCCCCACAACTTTTTACCTCGAGGGTGATGTCAACAATAATAACTCATGGCCCCCTACATCCAATTAGATATATATATATATATATATATATCAGGTTCTTTCCAACATGCTGGGCTTGCCAAAGGATAAAATGAAAAAGGGAGGTGAAGATCACCATGACACCATAAGGTAGAAGATAATAATAAAAGATAGGCCCTTCATAGAGGGAAGGAGAGGTTGCCATGCGCTTTTATGGTTGGATGCACAAAATCTTAATGCGAAAGAACGTCACTTTATATTGCCCCTTGTGATATGAACCTTTATTATGCAGTCCGTCGCTTTTATTACTTCCACATCACAAGATTGTATAAAACTTATTTCTCCCACACTAATAATACATATTTAGAGCAATTTTTATTGCTTTGCACCGATAACAACTTACTTGAAGGATCTTACTCAATCCATAGGTAGATATGGTGGAATCTCATGGCAAAACTGGTTTAAGGGTATTTGGAAGCACAAGTAGTATCTCTACTTGGTGCTGAGAATTTGGCTAGCATGAGGGGGAAAGGCAAGCTCAACATGTTGGATGATCCATGACAACATACTTTATCTCAGATATAAGAAAACATAACCCATTACGTTGTCTTCTTTGTCTAACATCAACTCTTTAGCATGTCATATTTTGATGAGTGTTCCCAATCATAAAAGATGTCAATAATAGTATATTTATATGTGAAACCTCTCTTTCCTTATTACTTCCTATTAATTGCAACGATGAGCAAAGCTATGTCTGCCAACTCCCAACAACTTTTAATCATCACACTCTTTCTATGTGAAGTCATTACTGTCAATAAGATCAATATGAACTTTTGTTTCTTCTTATTCTTTTTCTCTTTTCTTTTATTCACCCAAGTCATAGCAAGAAAATCAAGCCCTTGACTCAACACTAATCTTTATTATATAGCTCATGGACTCGATTACATAGAGAGATCATAAGGCAAAACTCAAAACTAGATCATGCCATAAACTTTATTCTACTAGATCAAAATACTACTAATAGGATCGAACTAAGGAAAACGAAAGATAGGAGTTGTGATTGTGATACGATACCGGGGCACCTCCCCCAAGCTTGGCAGTTGCCAAGGGGAGTGCCCATACCCATGTTATTATGTCTCCTTGGTTGGTGAAGAAGGTGGAGGTGTTGTTGATGATGCAGGCTTGTCATCCATCTTCCAAGGCATAGGTTCACCATCATAGAAGGATGATCGAGTCTCCGGAATCCTCGAATCTGCAGCCAAACTCATTCTTTTGAATCTATATTCATACTCATAGTTTTGGTTTTGAAGGTCATAGATTTGGGCTTGGAGGTGCTCGATCTTCTCATGTAGCTTGAAGATGGCCTCCTCGGTGTTCTTGGCATCCGACTTGTAGTTGTTAGTGAACTCCGCGAACATCGTGTGGCTAGCGTTGATTCCATGCTCCACCATCCCCTGGCACTTGAAAACTTGTTGCTCCATTGCTTCGAGCCTCGTCTCCATGCTTCCAGTCCCCTTTGGTCCCTGTTCATCGCGGATGTGCAACAACCCATCACACAACTCAATGGTTTGAGGGTGTCGCAGCACCTCCGCGAGGTAAGGGTTGATGACCTTCTCGAAGAACTTGTCCTTGGGGGCGCTTGGGGCCGTCATGATAACCTAGATCTATCAGAAAAACAGCTCGAAACAAGAACAGAGGAGGTTTGCGTGATACGGGAGTCAAAACCTTCGGGAGGTTATATAATGAATTTTTACCGACCAAAATACGTATCGTGCAAGAAAACGGAGTCCGGAAGGCACATGAGGTGCTCACGAGGCAGGGGGGGCACCCACCACCCTCGTGGCGCCCTCATGTCCTTCCCGGACTGCTACTTATTTTTCTATTTTTCTAAATATTCCAAAACAAAGAAATATTGCCTTAAAAATTGTTTTGATGTCGGTTTACTTACCGTACCACATACCTATTCCTTTTCGGAGTCTGAAACGTTCCGGAAAGTGTCCCTTATGTATTCCTCCGGGGTTACGATTTCAATAATATTGGTTCCAACATTTATGGGATTACCTGAGATATAATGTTTAATTCTTTGATCGTTTACCACCTTCGGATTTGTGCCCTCGAAGTTGTTGATCTTTATGGCACCGGAATGATAGACCTCTTCGATAACATAGGGGCCTTCCCATTTAGAGAGAAGTTTTCCTGCAAAAAATCTTAAACGAGAGTTGTATAGCAATACATAATCACCTACATTAAACTCACGCTTTTGTATCCTTTTGTCATGCCATCTTTTAACTTTTTCTTTAAACAACTTGGCATTTTCATAAGCTTGGGCTCTCCATTCATCAAGTGAGCTAATATCAAATAACCTCTTCTCACCGGCAAGTTTAAAATCATAGTTAAGCTCTTTAATAGCCCAATATGCCTTATGTTCTAGTTCGAGAGGTAAGTGACATGCTTTTCCATAAACCATTTTATACGGAGACATACCCATAGGATTTTTGTATGCAGTTCTATAAGCCCATAATGCATCATCAAGTTTCTTGGACCAATTCTTTCTAGACCTATTAACAGTCTTTTGTAAAATTAATTTGAGCTCTCTATTACTCAACTCTACTTGACCACTAGACTATGGGTGATAAGGAGATTCAATTCTATGATTAACATCATATTTAGCAAGCATTTTACGGAAAGCACCATGAATAAAGTGTGAACCACCATCAGTCATTAAATATCTAGGGACTCCAAACCTCGGAAAAATAACTTCCTTAAGCATTTTAATAGAAGTGTTATGATCAGCACTACTAGTTGGAATAGCTTCTACCCACTTAGTAACATAATCAACAACAACTAAAATATGTGTGTATCCATTAGAGGTAGGAAAAGGTCCCATATAACCAAAGCCCCAAACATCAAACGGTTCAATAACAAGTGAATAATTCATAGGCATTTCTTGACGTCTACTAATATTACCAATTCTTTGACATTCATCACAAGACAAGACAAACTTACGAGCATCCTTGAAGAGAGTAGGCCAATAAAAACCAGATTGCAATACCTTATGTGCAGTTCTATCTCCAGCATGGTGTCCTCCATAAGCCTCGAAATGACACTTGCGTAGGATCTGTTCCTGTTCATGCTCAGGTACACAACGTCTAATAACACAATCTACTCCTTCTTTATAAAGATGTGGGTCATCCCAAAAGTAATGTCTTAAATCATAGAAAAACCTTTTCTTTTGCTGGTATGTGAAGCTAGCTGGTATAAATTTAGCAACAATATAATTAGCATAATTAGCATACCATGGAGTACTATGAGAAGTACTTATAAAATTTAATTATTCATCAGGAAAGCTATCATTAATAGGTAGTGGGTCATCAAGAATATTTTCTAACCTAGACAAGTTATCTACAACGGGGTTCTCAGCTCCCTTTCTATCAACAATATGCAAATCAAATTCTTGTAGCAAGAGAGCCCATCTAATAAGTCTAGGTTTAGCATCTTTCTTTTCCATAAGATATTTAATAGCAGCATGATCAGTTTGAATAGTTACTTTAGAATCAACAATATAAGGTCTGAACTTATCACAAGCAAATACAACTGCTAAAAGCTCTTTTTCAGTAGTAGCATAATTTCTTTGAGCATTGTCTAGAGTCTTACTAGCATAATGAATAACATTTAATTTCTTATCAACTCTTTGCCCTAGAACAACACCTACAGCATAATCACTAGCATCACACATAATTTCGAAGGGTAGGTTCCAATCAGGTGGCTGAACAACAGGTGCAGTGACTAATGCTTTCTTAAGTATTTCAAATGCTTCTACACAATCATCATCAAAGACAAACGGTATATCTTTTTGCAATAAATTAGTCAGAGGCCGAGAAATTTTTGAGAAGTCCTTAATGAACCTCCTGTAAAATCCGGCGTGACCAAGGAAAATTCTTATACCTTTGATGTCCCTGGGACATGGCATCTTTTCAATAGCATCAACCTTGGCTTTATCAACTTCAATACCTCTTTCAGAAACTTTGTGCCCCAAGACAATACCTTCATTAACCATAAAGTGACACTTTTCTCAATTCAAGACAAGATTAGTTTCTTCACATCTCTGCAAAACTCGATCAAGATTGCTCAAGCAATCATCAAAAGAGGAACCATAGATGGAAAAATCATCCATGAAAACCTCACAAATCTTTTCACAAAAGTCAGAGAATATAGCCATCATGCATCTTTGCAAGGTAGCAGGTGCATTACATAAACTAAAAGGCATACATCTATAAGTAAAAGTACCAAAAGGGCATGTAAAAGTAGTCTTTGATTGATCTCTAGCTGACACAGGTATTTGAGAGAAACCAGAATAACCATCTAGAAAGCAATAGTGTGTATGTTTGCATAATCTTTCTAGCATTTGATCAATAAAAGGTAAGGGGTAATGATCTTTTTTAGTAGCTTTATTTAATTTGCGGAAATCAATTACCATCCTATAACCTGTGATAATTCTTTGTGGAATCAGTTCACCTTTATCATTAGGAACAACAGTAATACCTCCCTTCTTAGGGACACAATGGACATGACTTACCCACTCACTATCAGCAACGGGATAGATTATACCTGCCTCCAGAAGCTTGAGTATTTCTTTTCTTACCACTTCTTTCATTTTAGGATTCAGACGTCGTTGAGGATCACGAACTGGTTTGGCATCTGCTTCCAAATTTATTTTATGTTGACATAGAGTGGGACTAATGCCCTTAAGATCATCAAGAGTATATCCAATAGAAGCACGATGCTTCTTCAGAGTTTTCAATAATCTTTCTTCTTCATGCTCTGAAAGGTTAGCACTAATAATAATAGGATGTATCTTCTTTTCATCAAGATAAGCATATTTAAGATTATCAGGCAAAGGTTTAAGCTCAAACACGGGATCACCCTTGGCTGGAGGAGGATCCCCTAAGATTTCAACAGGCAAATTGTGATGCAGAATAGGTTCCTATTTAAAGAATACTTCATCTATTTCCCTTCTTTCATTCATGAACATATCATTTTCATGGTCTAGCAAATAGTGTTCTAAAGGATCACTAGGAGGTACGGCAATAGAAGAAAGACCAATAATTTCATCCTTACTAGGTAATTCTTCCTCATGATTTTGTTTACTAAATTTAGAGAAATTAAATTCATGAGTCATATCATCTAAACCGACAGTAACAACATCCCTTGTGCAATCTATGGTAGCATTAACAGTATTTAAGAAGGGTCTATCAAATATAATGGGACAAAAGCTATCTTGTGGGGAACTAAGAACAAGAAAATCAGCAGGATATTTAGTTTTCCCACACAAGACTTCAACATCTCTAACAATTCCCATTGGTGAAATAGTATCTCTATTAGCAAGTTTAATAGTAACATCAATTTCTTCTAACTCAATAGGTGCAATGTCATGCATAATTTCTTTGTATAAGTCAATAGGTATTGCACTAGCACTAGCACCCATATCACATAAGCCATGATAACAATGATCTCCTATTTTAACAGAAATAACAGGCATGCCTACCACAGGTCTAGGTTTATCTATATCACGGGGTTTAGCAATTCTAGCAGTTTCATTACAGAAGTAAATAACATGCCCATCTATATTATCAAACAAGAGATCTTTAACAATAGCAATATTAGGTTCAACTTTAACTTGCTCAGGAGGTGTATATGTTTTAATATTGCTTTTACGAACCACCGTTGAAGCTTTAGCATGATCCTTTATCCTAACAGGGAAAGGTGGTTTCTCAACATAACAAGTAGGAACAATAGGATCATTATAAGTGACAGTCTTTTCTTCAACTTTAATTGGTGCATCTACTTTTACTTCTATGGGAGGATGATATTTAAACCACTTCTCCTTAGGGAGATCAACATAAGTAGCAAAAGATTCACAGAAAGAAGCTACTATCTCAGAATCAAGTCCATATTTAGTGCTAAACTTACGGAAAATATCGGTATCCATAAAAGATTTAACACAATCAAACTTAGGTGTCATACCTGACTCCTTACCTTCGTCCAGATCCCAATCTTCAGAGTTGCATTTAATTCTATCCAATAAATCCCATCTAAATCCAATAGTCTTCATCATAAAAGAGCCATCACAAGAAGTATCGAGCATGGTGCAATTATTTTCAGAAAGCCGAGCATAAATTTTTTGAAGAATTGTTTCTCTTGGGAGCTCATGATTGGGGCATGAATATAACATTGATTTAAGCCTCCCCCAAGCTTGAGCGATGCTTTCTCCTTCGCGAGGCCAAAAATTATATATATAATTGCGGTCACGATGAACAAGATGCATAGGGTAATACTTTTGATGAAATTCCAATTTCAATCTCCTATAGTTCCATGATCTCGTATCATCACATAGCCTATACCATGTCAATGCATCTCCCTTCAAAGATAAAGGGAAGACCTTCTTCTTAGCAACATCATCGGGTATACCTGCAAGCTTAAATAATCCACAAACTTCATCCACATATATTAGGTGTTCATCAGGATGCTTTGTTCCATCTCCTGTAAAAGGATTAGCTAGCAGTTTTTCTATCATACCCGAAGGATACTTGTCGGTGTCAAAACCGGTGGATCTCGGGTAGGGGGTCCCGAACTGTGCGTCTAAGGCTGATGGTAACAGGAGGCAGGGGACATGATGTTTTACCCAGGTTCGGGCCCTCTTGATGGAGGTAAAACCCTATGTCCTGCTTGATTTATTCTTGATGATATGAGTATTACAAGAGTTGATCTACCACGAGATCGGAGAGGCTAAATCCTAGAAGCTAGCCTATGGTATGATTGTATGTTGTTCTACGGACTAAAACCCTCTGGTTTATAGACGCCGGAGGGGGCTAGGGTTACACAAGGTCAGTTACAAAGGAGGAGATATCCATATCCGTACTGCCAAGCTTGCCTTCCACGCCAAGTAGAGTTCCATCCAGACACGAGACGAAGTCTTCAATCTTGTATCTTCATAGTCCAACAGTCCGGCCAAAGGATATAATCCAACTATCCGGATACCCCTTAATCTAGGACTCCCTCAGAAGCCCCCGAACTAGGCTTCAATGATGATGAGTCCGGCGCGTAGTGTTGTCTTCGGCATTGCAAGGCGGGTTCTTCTCCATATTTCGAACGTTTGTAAAGCAGTGTCCGGTACCATAAATGTTTGGACCTCTTGGCTTCCGTGCCCAATAAGGGCTATCTCCCATGCGTCGAATGAATACGAGGTGCCAGGGCATTTTTACATTCGCCCTCCTAGCCAGATAAATAAATTGTCCATTAAAGGGATGGGGATTCTTAGATCCGATCCATACCATCCTCCCCCAGCGAGAATCCATCAGAGCGCGTTTCGGAAAGATCCATTCCAGCATGGCCGACGTCCGCAGCTCCTCCTCCCGCCCCCGTAGCCCTAAGCCCAGTGATTGGGAGTGGTGTTCAGTCCCACACAGTCGATTAGTCGAACTGCAGACTAAGGGGATTTCTTCCTTCGGCGTATATGGTGCCCGTTCGAGCCGGGCTTGCCACCTACAATGGCGGGGAGCAAGCGGAGAGCTTTCCCTGTCCCTCTATGGGGGAGTGGGCCTGCCTTGTTCCTTATTTATTAAGGGGACTCGGATTTCCAATTCATCTGTTCCTCCGCGGGCTCCTGGAGTTCTACAGCCTCCAATTACACAATTTCACCCCTACCTCCATTCTACATATCGCCGGCTATGTTGCTCTCTGCAAGTTGTTCCTGGGCTGTGAGGCTCACTTCGAGCTGTGGAAAAGGCTATTTTGCCTCACCCCTCGCACACAGAGGGGGTCACTTTATCAAGTGGGCAGAGCCGAAATATGGCGCATCGCCGGTACCGGATACCTGTCCGGTACCCCAAAGAAGTCGTCCGAAGACTAGGCTTCGGAATGGTTTTATATGGAGGACGTTCCCCTTCCGGACCCTGTTCGGCGGGGTCTTCCTGAGTTCAGCAATGCTCCTCTGAAGAAACGCCGAAGTTGGCGCCCACGGAGCCCCCAGGTGGAAGACAATGGAGAAGCCTCTACCTGATGAACCAGATTAAAGCACTGGCTCAATCAGGATTGACAGTAATCGAAGTTATGTCGATTTGCATAATGCGGGGAGTGCAACCACTTCAATATCATGGGCACCCCTTGTGGTGTTTTAACGGGGCGGATGATGCCACCTGCTGCAGGCGTAAGGGTCCAGAAAATGCTGCCGCTTTAGCAAAAATTATGTCTGAATTGTTCAAGGGAGAGGAAGAGGAGTTCATCCGCATCAAGCCACGGGATGGATTCTCCATGTACAATCCTCCAAGCTGGGTAAGTTATATCTCCTTACTCCCATTTTCCCGCATTCTTTGTCGTAAGTATTCACCTTGCCACTTTGCAGTAGGAACTACGAAAAGCCATAAAGGAGGTCAGCAACCCTTCTCCACAACTAGAGGACCCTGACCGGGCCCTCGACTCCGGACTTGAAGAAGATCCGGTTATATTCGTGGAGCTGATAGACCGGCAGTTCTATCAGTTAAGCTGCGATGATGCCATGGTGGCCATTACAGCCGACTATCCCGGACTGCTTCCTGCATCGCACGTAAGAAAACCCAAAAAATCCCAACTCCGAAAACTAGGATCCCCTGCTAGACACTTCACCTACCATATGCATATGGCATTTTTACAGGGAAGGCATTCGGGACGCCCTGCCGAACCCACAACAACTCGCCAACAAGAGGCAGCTAGGCCGGGCAGGCCAAAAAGGAAGGCTGTCAGGACGGAGACGCCGGCGCAAAGGTATAATAGAGACCCCGCTCCGTGGTTGTCGTCTTTCTCGAAATGTAACGACACCCGTGTTTCTTTAACAGAAAAAACGCTCGCCGGAATATGTCCGGCGATGTTGCTAATCATGCTTCCACCAGTCGAGTGCCAGGACCGGACATAGAGACGGAGGCCGATATGAGGCGGGCACCGGATAATCCCCCTACAGAGGATGCAGATAGATTATCCGCTACAAACTCAGAAGTGGAAAGCACCATGAATCATAGGCGCCGCCGGGCCGTACTCCGCCACACTTGTTTCTCACCAGAGGCATTTGATGCCTTCAATTCTGGAGAGGCATACCTCCGTGCTGCTCAAGATGGTCTAGCCAGAGCCACGGATCAGTATGTAAAGGATGTACGGGTAAGTAAATTTGAATATTTATGTGTATCAGTAGCCCCTGAGACTTGAAACAGTTAGCAGAACTGATTTAAGGATCATCTTTATTGTGCAGGTTCTTACAAAGAAGAATACTAGGCTGTCACAGGAGCTGGAGGAATGCAAGAACCAACTGCGGGCCGCTGTTGCCGCATTGAAGGAACCGAAAAAGTCCCCCGCTGGTAACATTTACTTTAAAGAATGATGGTTGCCATATAGTGTGCGGCGTGGCTGCAGATCTAACAATAGATGTTGCAGATGAATCCGGAGAAAATCCGGAGGACCAGCATGTCGTGCGACAGCTAGAGGCTGGCAAACGCGTGCTGACTGAGGTTAGGAGGGAGAAAAACAATCTCCAAGACACCAATATCAAGATGAGCGTGGAACTAAAAGACGTTCGAGCCCAGCTTGCAGACTCCGAGAAGGAGAATAAGCGGCTTCGACGCGGCATTTCCAGTAAGTGCTTGAACGAATCCTTTTGAAGGAGTTCGGCGAAGAAGCCGACTAACATTGTTATGTCTGTAGGTATGCTGATGGGTTGTCCCGCGGAGGAAATGCCCGGGTCTGCGGGTGATCTTCTATCCGAGCTCTCACATCTGCACGAACAAGTTTGGCAGGTGGTGCAAGGTGTTGCCCAGGCCTTGTGGCCATCCGTCTCCCTGCCAGAAGGCGTCATAGAGCTTACGGAGAAGCTCAAGGGAGCGCGGCGGCGCTTCTGATTATGGAAGATATCGGCCTGCCGTCAAGGTGCCAGAGAAGCCTGGGCCATGGTGAAGGCACGGTATACCAAGGCTGACCCAAATCACATGGCCGAGGTCGGACCTGTAGGGCCCGACGGAAAAGAGATCCCCGTTATCTTAGTTTATGGGCAAGTAGAATTAGCCGCAAAGTATTCCCAACAGGATTGTAGGCTAGACCTCCTGTTGGATGGTATAGAAGAGGAATTTAGTCAGTCTGCATGACTATGTAATTAAAGTGACATGTATAATGCCTTCTAGCCGGATTGTAGATCATTTGTCTTGGCGGACCTTTTCGCTTCAACCTCGGGACCTGATAGTCCGGAGTGTATCCGAATACCCACTCAGTTATATAAGAACCAGGGTATGCGTGGAGACCAGGCGTAGGGGTCATTAGTGCTTGAACAGACAAGTCCCCAACTAGTTATGTTATATTACATGGGTAGTAAGAAACATCTTCCAGGGAGAATAGTTCCGTTAAGGGTTCCTTTCCCTGGGTAAGCATGCCCTAAAGTGAATGTCCGGACTGTGATAGGAAACGCAGGAAAAACATCTAGGGGCAGATATGGAAAATAAATAAAAATCATCTTTTGTTCACTGACCGAATATTCCCTTAAGAACGCTAGCTTTCGGCTTCACCCAGTCTGAGGTACACATCCGGCTGACCCGGCAGTAACAATCGCAGAGGTGCTCCCCTTATGCCCTAGCCGAATTAACGGGAACGTAGGGCATAAATACAAGAGCCAGGCAACCTAGCTTGGCCAAAACTTAAGTCATATCGATGCTTCATATCAATGCATATAATGGCGAAAAAAGGTACATGCGGAAGCATAACACATGTGCGGGGCACGAGGCTCAGATAAATAAATAAGCTTCTGTGAAAGAAGCCCCCAGGTATGATGAGCGCGGCTAGCGCATCTATAATGTGCAAGCGAGGCACAAGTTGGCCTTTGAAGGCCTAAAGAAGGAATAAAAGAAAGAGAGAAAGAAAAACAAGGCAGATAATGTATATGCAAAAAATGGACAGGGGAAGGAGACGAACATAGAGTCCGGCGCTAGGCGTAGAATCTTCGGAGCCTGGCCGCGTTCCATGGGTTCGGCTCGAGTCGATTAGTTGATGCATCCCGCAGTCGGTACGCTCCACCGGTCAGAACTTGGTCAATAATGAAGGGACCTTCCCATTTGGGCTCGAGCTTGTTCTTTTTCTTATCCGGTAGGCGTAGAACTAGTTCGCCAACGTTATAAGTTTTGGCCCGTACTTCTCTGCTTTGGTATCTGCGAGCCTGTTGCTGATAAAATGCGGAACGGGCTTTTGCTACGTCGCGCTCCTCCTCTAGGGTGTCCAGATTGTCCTGCGGATCGAGCTCGGCTTCTTTTTCTTCGTACATGCGCACTCGAGGTGAGTCATGAATTATGTCACAGGGCAAGACTGCCTTTGCGCCGTACACCATAAAGAAGGGTGTATATCCGGTACTACGATTCGGCGTGGTCCGCAGCCCCCAGAGTACGGAGTCGAGCTCCTCTACCCAGTGCGTGTTAGACTCCATTAAGGAACAAACTAATCTGGGTTTAATGCCGCTCATTATAAGACCGTTTGCTCACTCAACTTGGCCGTTGGTTTGTGGGTGCTAGACTGAAGCATAATCGAGCTTGATGCCCGTTTTGCTGCACCAGAGTTTTACCTCATCGGCAGTGAAGTTCGTGCCGTTGTCAGTGATGATGCTGTAGGGGACGCCATAACAGTGTACGACCCCGGATATGAAGTCTATCACCGGTCCAGATTCGGCTGTTTTAACAGGTTTGGCCTCTATCCATTTGGTGAATTTATCCACCATGACCAGCAAGTATTTTTTCTTGTGGGTTCCCCCTTTAAGGGGTCCAACCATGTCAAGCCCCCAGACCGCGAAGGGCCACATAATGGGGATTGTTTGGAGGGCGGTGGGTGGCATGTGGCTTTGATTTGGAAAGAGCTGGCAACCGGCGCAACGTTGGACCAAGTCTCGTGCATCTGCCCGGGCCGTTGGCCAATAGAATCCTGTACGGAAGGCCTTGCTTACAAGAGCCCGGGCTGCGGCATGGTGACTGCCGAGTCTGGCGTGAATTTCTGCCAAAAGGTTCCGCCTTTCCTCTTTGGAGATGCATCTTTGAAGGACTCCGGTAGTGCTTTTTTTGTATAATTCTCCCTCATGGACCCTCTAGGCCTTAGATCACCGCACTATGCAGCGTGCCTCATTTTGGTCCTCCAGAAGTTCCTGCCTAGTTAGGTAGGCCAGGAATGGTTCTGTCCACGGGGCTATGATGGCCATTATTATGTGGGCTGAAGGTGTTATTTCGGTGGCAGAGCCTCCGATTATGTTAGAGTGTTCGGTATCGAGTGTTGTGGCCCGGTCCGTACTAGTATTGCCGGTGTCCCCCTCCCATACCACGGATGGTTTAAACAACCTCTCTAAAAAGATGTTGGGGGGGACCGCATCGCGTTTTGCACCGATGCGGGCGAGGATATCCACCGCCTGTTTGTTTTCCCGAGCCACATGGTGAAATTCGAGCCCCTCGAACCAAGCTGACATCTTTAGGATGGCGTTACGATAGGCCGCCATCTTCGGATCCTTGGCATCAAAATCTCCATTTATCTGGGATATTGCGAGGTTCGAATCCCCACGCACCTGAAGGAAATATGCCCTAGAGGCAATAATAAAGTTATTATTTATTTCCTTATATCATGATAAATGTTTATTATTCATGCTAGAATTGTATTATCCGGAAACATAATACTTGTGTGAATACATAGACTAAACGTCACTAGTGTGCCTCTACTTGACTAGCTCGTTAATCAAAGATGGTTATGTTTCCTAACCATAGACATGTGTTGTCATTTGATTAACGGGATCACATCATTAGGAGAATGATGTGATTGACATGACCCATTCCATTAGCTTAACACCCGATCGTTTAGTATGTTGCTATTGCTTTCTTCATGACTTATACATGTTCCTATGACTATGAGATTATGCAACTCCCATTTGTCGGAGGAACACTTTGTGTGATACCAAACGTCACAACGTAACTAGGTGATTATAAAGGAGCTCTACAGGTGTCTCCAAAGGTACATGTTGGGTTTGGCATATTTCGAGATTAGGATTTGTCACTCCGATTGTCGGAGAGGTATCTCTGGGCCCTCTCGGTAATGCACATCACATAAGCCTTGCAAGCGTTGCAACTAATGAGTTAGTTACGAGATGATGTATTACAAAACGAGTAAAGAGACTTGCCGGTAACGAGATTGAACTAGGTATTGAGATACCGACGATCGAATCTCGGGCAAGTAACATACCGATGACAAAGGGAACAAAGTATGTTGTTATGCGGTCTGACCGATAAAAGATCTTCGTAGAATATGTGGGAGCCAATATGAGCATCCAGGTTCCGCTATTGGTTATTGACCGGAGACATGTCTCGGTCATTTCTACATTGTTCTCGAACCCGTAGGGTCCGCACACTTAACGTTACGATGACAGTTTCATTATGAGTTTATATATTTTGATGTACTGAAGTTTGTTGGGAGTCCCGGATGTGATCACGGACATGATGAGGAGTCTCGAAATGGTCGAGACATAAAGATTGATATATTGGACGGCTATATTCGGACACCGGAAGTGTTCCGGGTGATTTCGGAGAAAACCGGAGTGCTAGAGGGTTACCGGAACCCCCCGGGAGAAGCAATGGGCTTTATGGGCTCTAGTGGAGAGAGAGAGGGGCGGCCAGGGTGGGCCGCGCGCCCCCTCCCCCTCTGGTCCGAATTGGACTAGGAGAGGGGGGGGGGGGGCGGCGCCCCCCTTTCCTTCTCCCTCTCCCCCTTCCTTTCCCCCTCCTAGTAGGAGTAGGAAAGAGGGGAGTCCTACTCCTACTAGGAGGAGGACTCCTCCTCCTTGGCGCGCCCCAAGGGCCGGCCGACCTCCCCCTTGCTCCTTTATATACGGGGGCAGGGGGCACCTCTAGACACACAAGTTGATCTTCAAGATCGTTCTCTTAGCCGTGTGCGGTGCCCCCCTCCACCATAGTCCTCAATAATATTGTAGTGGTGCTTAGGTGAAGCCCTGCGACAGTAGAACATCAAGATCGTCACCATGCAGTCGTGCTGACGGAACTCTTCCCCGACACTTTGCTGGATCAGAGTCTGAGGATCGTCATCGAGCTGAACGCGTGCTAGAACTTGGAGGTGCCGTAGTTTCGGTGCTTGATCGGTCGGGCCGTGAAGACATACAACTACATCAACCGCGTTGTCATGACGCTTCCGCTGTCGGTCTACGAGGGTACGTAGACTACACTCTCCCCTCTTGTTGCTATGCATCACCATGATCTTGCGTGCGCGTAGGAATTTTTTTGAAATTACTATGTTCCCCAACAGTGGCATCCGAGCCTGGTTTTATGCGTTGATGTTGTGCACGAGTAGAACACAAGTGAGTTGTGGGCAATATAAGTCATACTGCTTACCAGCATGTCATACTTTGGTTCGGCGGTATTGTTGGATGAAGCGGCCCGGACCGACATTACGCGTACGCTTACGCGAGACTGGTTCTACCGACGTGCTTTGCACACAGGTGGCTGGCGGGTGTCAGTTTCTCCAACTTTAGTTAAACCGAGTGTGGCTACGCCCGGTCCTTGCGAAGGTTAAAACAACACCAACTTGACAAACTATCGTTGTGGTTTTTGATGCGTAGGTAAGATTGGTTCTTGCTTAAGCCTGTAGCAGCCACGTAAAACTTGCAACAAACAAAGTAGAGGACGTCTAACTTGTTTTTGCAGGGCATGTTGTGATGTGATATGGTCAAGACATGATGCTAAATTTTATTGTATGAGATGATCATGTTTTGTAACCGAGTTATCGACAACTGGCAGGAGCCATATGGTTGTCGCTTTATTGTATGCAATGCAATCGCCCTATAATGCTTTACTTTATCACTAAGCGGTAGCGATAGTCGTAGAAGCATAAGATTGGCGAGACGACAACGATGCTACGATGGAGATCAAGGTGTTGCGCCGGTGATGATGGTGATCATGACGGTGCTTCGAAGATGGAGATCGCAAGCACAAGATGATGATGGCCATATCATATCACTTATATTGATTGCATGTGATGTTTATCTTTTATGCATCTTATCTTGCTTTGATTGACAGTAGCATTTTAAGATGATCTCTCACTAATTATCAAGAAGTGTTCTCCTTGAGTATGCACCGTTGCGAAAGTTCTTCGTGCTGAGACACCACGTGATGATCGGGTGTGATAGTATCTACGTTCAAATACAACGGGTGCAAAACAGTTGCACACGCGGAATACTCAGGTTATACTTGACGAGCCAAGCATATACAGATATGGCCTCGGAACACGGAGACCGAAAGGTCGAGCGTGAATCATATAGTAGATATGATCAACATAGTGATGTTCACCAATGAAACTACTCCATCTCACGTGATGATCGGACATGGTTTAGTTGATTTGGATCACGTGATCACTTAGAGGATTAGAGGGATGTCTATCTAAGTGGGAGTTCTTGAGTAATATGATTAATTGAACTTAAATTTATCATGAACTTAGTACCTGATAGTATCTTGCTTGTTTATGTTTGATTGTAGATAGATGTCCCGTGCTGTTGTTCCGTTGAATTTTAATGCGTTCCTTGAGAAAGCAAAGTTGAAAGATGATGGTAGCAATTACACGGACTGGGTCCGTAACTTGAGGATTATCCTCATTGCTGCATAGAAGAATTACGTCCTGGAAGCACCGCTGGGTGCCAGGCCTGCTGCTGGAGCAACACCAGATGTTATGAACGTCTGGCAGAGCAAAACTGATGACTACTCAATAGTTCAGTGTGCCATGTTTTACGGCTCAGAATCGGGACTTCAACGATGTTTTGAACGTCATGGAGCATATGAGATGTTCCAGGAGTTGAAGTTAATATTTCAAGCAAATGCCCGGATTGAGAGATATGAAGTCTCCAATAAGTTCTATAGCTGCAAGATGGAGGAGAACAATTCTGTCAGTGAGCATATACTCAAAATGTCTGGGTATAATAATCACTTGATTCAATTGGGAGTTAATCTTCCAGATGATTGCGTCATTGACAGAATTCGCCCTATAGTGAGTCGTATTACAATTCACTGGCCGTCGTTTTACAACGTCGTGACTGGGAAAACCATTCCCGAGCTCTTCACAATGCTGAAAGCTGCGGAGGTAGAAATCAAGAAGGAGCATCAAGTGTTGATGGTCAACAAGACCACTAGTTTCAAGAAAAAGGGCAAAGGGAAGAAGAAGGGGAACTTCAAAAAAAAACAGCAAGCAAGTTGCTGCTCAGGAGAAGAAACCCAAATCTGGACCTAAGCCTGAAACTGAGTGCTTCTACTGCAAGCAGACTGGTCACTGGAAGCGGAACTGCCCCAAGTATTTGGCGGATAAGAAGGATGGCAAGGTGAACAAAGGTATATATGATATACATGTTATTGATGTGTACCTTACTAATGCTCGTAGTAGCACCTGTGTATTTGATACTGGTTCTGTTGCTATTATTTGCAACTCGAAACAGGGACTACAGATTAAGCGAAGATTGGCTAAGGACGAGGTGATGATGCGCGTGGGAAATGGTTCCAAAGTCGATGTCATCGCGGTCGGCACGCTACCTCTACATCTACCTCCGGGATTAGTATTAGACCTAAATAATTGTTATTTGGTGCCAGCGTTTAGCATGAACATTATATCTGGATCTTGTTTGATGCGAGACGGTTATTCATTTAAATCAGAGAATAATGGTTGTTCTATTTATATGAGTAATATCTTTTATGGTCATGCACCCTTGAAGAGTGGTCTATTCTTATTAAATCTCGATAGTAGTGACACACATATTCATAATGTTGAAGCTAAAAAATGCAGAGTTGATAATGATAGTGCAACTTATTTATGGCACTGCCGTTTAGGTCATATCGGTGTAAAGCACATCAAGAAACTCCATACTGATGGACTTTTGGAACCACTTGATTATGAATCACTTGGTACTTGCGAAACGTGCCTTATGGGCAAGATGACCAAAACACCATTCTCCGGTACTATGGAGAGGGCAACAGATTTGTTGGAAATCATACATACAGATGTATGTGGTTCGATGAATGTTGAGGCTCGTGGCGGATATCGTTATTTTCTCACCTTCACAGATGACTTAAGCAGATATGGGTATATCTACTTAATGAAACATAAGTCTGAAACATTTGAAAAGTTCAAAGAATTTCAGAGTGAAGTTGAAAATCATCGTAACAAGAAAATAAAATTCCTATGATCTGATCATGGAGGAGAATATTTGAGTTACGAGTTTGGTGTACATTTGAAACAATGCGGAATGGTTTCGCAACTCACGCCACCCGGAACACCACAGCGTAATGGTGTGTCCGAACGTCGTAATCGTACTTTACTAGATATGGTGCGATCTATGATGTCTCTTACTGATTTACCGCTATCGTTTTGGGGATACGCTCTAGAGACGGCCGCATTCACGTTAAACAGGGCACCATCAAAATCCGTTGAGACGACGCCTTATGAACTATGGTTTGGCAAGAAACCAAAGTTGTCGTTTCTGAAAGTTTGGGGCTGCGATGCTTATGTGAAAAAGCTTCAACCTGATAAGCTCGAACCCAAATCGGAGAAATGTGTCTTCATAGGATATCCAAAGGAAACTATTGGATACACCTTCTATCACAGATCCGAAGGCAAGACTTTTGTTGCTAAATTCGAAAACTTTCTAGAGAAGGAGTTTCTCTCGAAAGAAGTGAGTGGGAGGAAAGTAGAACTTGATGAGGTAACTGTACCTGCTCCCTTATTGGAAAGTAGTACATCACAGAAACCGGTTTCTGTGACACCTACAACAATTAGTGAGGAAGCTAATGATGATGATCATGAAACTTCAGAACAAGTTACTACTGAACCTCGTAGATCAACCAGAGTAAGATCCGCACCAGAGTGGTACGGTAATCCTGTTCTGGAAGTCATGCTACTAGATCATGATGAACCTACGAACTATGAAGAAGCGATGGTGAGCCCAGATTCCGCAAAATGGCTTGAAGCCATGAAATCTGAGATGGGATCCATGTATGAGAACAAAGTATGGACTTTGGTTGACTTGCCCAAAGATCGGCAAGCAATTGAGAATAAATGGATCTTTAAGAAGAAGACTGACGCTGATGGTAATGTTACTGTCTACAAAGCTCGACTTGTCGCAAAAGGTTTTCGACAAGTTCAAGGGATTGACTACGATGAGACCTTCTCACCCGTAGCGATGCTTAAGTCTGTCCGAATCATGTTAGCAATTGCCGCATTTTATGATTATGAAATTTGGCAGATGGATGTCAAAACTGCATTCCTGAATGGATTTCTGGAAGAAGAGTTGTATATGATGCAGCCGGAAGGTTTTGTCGATCCAAAGGGAGCTAACAAAGTGTGCAATCTCCAGCGATCCATTTATGGACTGGTGCAAGCCTCTCGGAGTTGGAATAAACGCTTTAATAATGTGATCAAAGCATTTGGTTTTGTACAGACTTTTGGAGAAGCCTGTATTTACAAGAAAGTGAGTGGGAGCTCTGTAGCATTTCTGATATTATATGTAGATGACATATTACTAATCAGAAATGATATAGAATTTCTGGATAGCATAAAGGGATACTTGAATAAGAGTTTTTCAATGAAAGACCTTGGTGAAGCTGCTTACATATTGGGCATTAAGATCTATAGAGATAGATCAAGACGCTTAATTGGACTTTCACAAAGCACATACCTTGACAAAATTTTGAAGAAGTTCAAAATGGATCAAGCAAAGAAAGGATTCTTGCCTGTGTTACAAGGTGTGAAATTGAGTAAGACTCAATGCCCGACCACTGCAGAAGATAGAGAGAAAATGAAAGATGTTCCCTATGCTTCAGCCATAAGCTCTATCATGTATGCAATGTTGTGTACCAGACCTGATGTATGTCTTGCTATAAGTCTAGCAGGGAGGTACCAAAGTAATCCAGGAGTGGATCACTGGACAGCGGTCAAGAACATCCTGAAATACCTGAAAAGGACTAAGGATATGTTTCTCGTATATGGAGGTGACAAAGAGCTCATCGTAAATGGTTACGTTGATGCAAGCTTTGACACTGATCTGGACGATTCTAAATTGCAAACCGGATACGTGTTTGCATTGAACGGTGGAGCTGTCAGTTGGTGTAGTTCTAAACAAAGTGTTGTGGCGGGATCTACATGTGAAGCGGAGTACATAGCAGCTTCGAAAGCAACAAATGAAGGAGTCTGGATGAAGGAGTTCATATCCGATCTAGGTGTCATACCTAGTGTATCGGGTCCAATGAAAATCTTTTGTGACAATACTGGTGCAATTGCCTTGGCAAAGGAATCCAAATTTCACAAGAGAACCAAACACATCAAGAGATGCTTCAATTCCATCCGGGATCTAGTCCAGGTGGGAGACATAGAGATTTGCAAGATACATACGGATCTGAATGTAGCAGACCCATTGACTAAGCCTCTTCCACGGGCAAAACATGATCAGCACCAAAGCTCCATGGGTGTTAGAATCATTACTGTGTAAATCTAGATTATTGACTCTAGTGCAAGTGGGAGACTGAAGGAAATATGCCCTAGAGGCAATAATAAAGTTATTATTTATTTCCTTATATCATGATAAATGTTTATTATTCATTCTAGAATTGTATTATCTGGAAATATAATACTTGTGTGAATACATAGACAAACTAAACGTCACTAGTGTGCCTCTACTTGACTAGCTCGTTAATCAAAGATGGTTATGTTTCCTAACCATAGACATGTGTTGTCATTTGATTAAGGGGATCACATCATTAGGAGAATGATGTGATTGACATGACCCATTCCATTAGCTTAGCACCCGATCGTTTAATATGTTGCTATTGCTTTCTTCATGACTTATACATGTTCCTATGACTATGAGATTATGCAACTCCCGTTTGCCAGAGGAACACTTTGTGTGCTACCAAACGTCACAACGTAACTGAGTGATTATAAAGGAGCTCTGCAGGTGTCTCCAAAGGTACATGTTGGGTTGGCGTATTTCGAGATTAGGATTTGTCACTCCGATTGCCGGAGAGGTATCTCTGGGCCTTCTCGGTAATGCACATCACATAAGCCTTGCAAGCATTGCAACTAATGAGTTAGTTGCGAGATGATGTATTACGAAACGAGTAAAGAGACTTGCCGGTAACGAGATTGAACTAGGTATTGAGATACCGACGATCGAATCTCGGGCAAGTAACATACCGATGACAAAGGGAACAAAGTATGTTGTTATGCGGCCTGACCGATAAAAGATCTTCGTAGAATATGTTGGAGCCAATATGAGCATCCAGGTTCCGCTATTGGTTATTGACCGGAGACATGTCTCAGTCATGTCTACATTGTTCTCGAACCCGTAGGGTCCGCACGCTTAATGTTACGATGACAGTTTCATTATGAGTTTATATATTTTGATGTACCGAAGTTTGTTAGGAGTCCCGGATGTGATCACGGACATGACGAGGAGTCTCGAAATGGTCGAGACATAAATATTGATATATTGGACGGCTATATTCGGACAGCGGAAGTGTTCCGGGTGATTTCGGAGAAAACCGGAGTGTCGGAGGGTTACCGGAACCCCCCCGGGAGAAGTAATGGGCTTTATGGGCTCTAGTGGAGAGAGAAAGAGGGGCGGCCAGGGTGGGCCGCGCGCCCCCTCCCCCTCTTGTCCGAATTGGACTAGGAGAGGGGGGCGGCGCCCCCCTTTCCTTCTCCCTCTCCCCTTCCTTTCCCCCTCCTAGTAGGAGTAGGAAAGAGGGGAGTCCTACTCCTACTAGGAGGAGGACTCCTCCTCCTTGGCGCGCCTCAAGGGCCGGCCGGCCCCCCCTTGCTCCTTTATATACGGGGCAGGGGGGCACCTCTAGACACACAAGTTGATCTTCAAGATCGTTCTCTTAGCCGTGTGCGGTGCCCCCCTCCACCATAGTCCTCGATAATATTGTAGTGGTGCTTAGGCGAAGCCCTGCGACAGTAGAACATCAAGATCGTCACCACGCCGTCGTGCTGACGGAACTCTTCCCTGACACTTTGCTGGATCGGAGTCCGGGGATCGTCATCGAGCTGAACGTGTGCTAGAACTCGGAGGTGCCGTAGTTTCGGTGCTTGATCGGTCGGGCCGTGAAGACGTACGACTACATCAACCGCGTTGTCATAACGCTTCCGCTGTCGGTCTACGAGGGTACGTAGACTACACTCTCCCCTCTCGTTGCTATGCATCACCATGATCTTGCGTGTGCGTAGGAATTTTTTTGAAATTACTACGTTCCCCAACAGCACCTCCAGGCGCTGAATGCCCATGGAAACTGCCATCCAAAGACCATGTAACAGGACTTCGTATTCGGATGCATTGTTGGAGTCTGTATACAGTATCTGAAGTACGTATTGAACTGTATCTCCAGTTGGGGACGTTAAGACGATGCCAGCCCCCAGTCCAGCCAGCATTTTGGAGCCATCGAAGTGCATAATCCAATTGGAGTATGCGCCGTACTCTTTAGGGAGTTCGGCTTCCGTCCATTCGACGGCAAAGTCGGCCAATACTTGTGATTTAATGGCTCGCCGAGGTTTGTATATTATGTCGAACGGGAGGAGCTCAATGGCCCATTTGGCAATCCGGCCCGTAGCATTGCAGTTGTTTATAATATCATTAAGTGGCACTTCCGAGGCTACTATAATCGAACACTCTTGAAAGTAGTGTCGCAGCTTCCGGGATGCCATTAATACCGCATAGGCTATCTTTTGATAATGTGGGTACCGTGATTTGCATGGAGTGAGGACAGTGGATACATAGTATACCGGCTTTTGAAGAGGGAATTTATGTCCGTTAGCTTCTTGTTCGATGACGAGCACTGCTCTTACAACTTGATGAGTTGCCGCAATGTACAACAACATTGGTTCGCTGATGTTTGGCGTGGCCAGGATTGGGTTGGTTGCCAAAATGGCTTTTATTTCTTCCAATCCTTCTGTGGCAGCGTCCGTCCACTCAAAGTGTTCGGTGCGCCGAAGGAGGCGATAAAGGGGTAAAGCCTTTTCACCTAAGCAGGAGATAAAGCGGCTTAGAGCCGCCACGCATCCAGTTAACTTCTGGATTTGTTTGAGGTCTGTTGGGGTAGCCAACTGTGACAAAGCTCGGATTTTGGCCGGATTAGCTTCAATACCTCTACTGGAGACAATGAAACCCAGGAGCTTTCCGGCTGGTACGCCGAAAACGCATTTTTCCGGATTGAGCTTGATGTCATATGTTCGGAGGTTGTCGAATGTGAGCCTCAAGTCATCTATCAAAGAGTCGACGTGTTTGGTTTTGACGACCACATCGTCTACGTATGCCTCTACTGTTTTGCCGATTTGTTTCTCCAGACATGTCTGAATCATGCGCTGATATGTTGCGCCGGCATTTTTGAGCCCAAAAGGCATTGTGTTGAAACAGAAGGGACCGTATGGTGTGATGAATGCCGTTGCGGCTTGGTCGGACTCCGCCATCTTGATTTGGTGGTAACCGAAGTATGCGTCGAGGAAACACAATGACTCGTGTCCTGCGGTAGCATCAATAATTTGATCGATGCGGGGGAGGGGGAAGGGATCCTTTGGGCAAGCTTTATTGAGGTCCTTGAAATTGACACAAAGGCGCCATGATTTATCCTTCTTTGGTACCATCACCAGGTTTGCTAGCCAGTCCGAGTGTTTTATTTCTCTGATGAATCCGGCCTCCAATAACTTGGCTAGTTCCTCTCCCATGGCCTGTCTCTTAGGTTCGGAGAAACGCCGAAGATCTTGCTTGACCAGCTTGAATCCCTTTAGGATATTAAGGCTATGCTCGGCCAGCCTGCGTGGGATTCCTGGCATGTCTGAGGGATGCCAGGCGAATATGTCCCAATTCTCGCGCAGGAACTCTCGTAGTGCAGCGTCCACGGCGGGGTTTAACTGTGCCTCGATGGAGGCTGTTTTTGTAGGGTTCATTGGGTGCACTTGGAATTTGACTATTTCATCCGCTGGTTTAAAAGAGGTGGACTTGGATCTCTTATCTAGTATCACGTCATCCCTGTCCACTGTGGAGCATGGCGTGGTTAATTCCTCGGTCGAGAGGGCTTCGGATAATGCCTCGAGGGCCAGTGCGGCTGTTTTGTTTTTGGCGCGGAGTGCTGTGTCCGGATCACTGGCGAGGGTGATGATTCCGTTGGGCCCGGGCATTTTGAGCTTCATGTACCCATAATGGGGTACGGCTTGGAAGATCGTGAATGCCTCACGTCCTAAAAGGGCGTGGTATCCACTGCTGAACGGGGCCACTTGAAATGTAATTTCTTCGGACCTATAGTTCTCTGGCGTACCGAATACCACATCTAGTGTGATTTTCCCAGCGCATCGTGCCTCCCGTCTGGGTATGATTCCCCTGAAGGTTGTGCTACTTTGCTCAATGCGGTTCCAGTCTATTTACATTTTTAAGAGTTTCCTCATAGATGAGGTTTAATCCGCTGCCGCCGTCCATGAGTACTTTGGTGAGTCAAAAGCCGTCCACAATTGGACTGAGGACTAGTGCGGCTGGTGCTCGGGCTGTTCAGAATTTAGGTTCTTCACTGGTATTGAAGGTAATAGTCGTGTCACTCCATGGATTTATTGCTGCTACGTGGCAGATTTCGGCCATGCTGCGGAGTGTTCGCTTGCGCCTATTATTTGACGCGAAGGTCTCAAAGACTGTTAACACCGTATTGTTATCCACGGGATGGTGCTCTGTGGCATTTGGGGTAAGAAGATCCTCACCACTTTTGGCCACCTGCCGGAGTATCCAACATGCTCTAAGGCTGTGCGTTGGTATTGTATCCGCTGTACTATGAATTTTACAGGGTCCGTTAAGCCATCCCTCCAGTACGGTTCCATGCCCTGTAGAGGGTTTTTGTTTCTTTGCAACTAGCTCGGGTGTCTTATGATAGTGCACCCTTTTACTTCGGACTGGGTGTATATTCGGAGCCGGATTATCCCAAAATTTCGTTTCGGTTTTCCAGGCGCTTTCCATCGCACAGTACTTTCGTACTATGGACGCCAAGTCAGCGAAGCGTGATATGTCACAGCGACTTAAGGTGTTAAGGATTCCCTTGTCCGTGCAATTATTGCAGAAAAGTGAGATTGCATCTTCCTCGCGACAGTCCTTAACCTTGTTCATCATAAGGAGGAATCTGGCCCAATAATGATGTACTGTTTCATGGGGCTCTTGCATGATGTGGGAAAGATCATTTATGTCTGGGTAGGTGGGTGGATTTGAGTCCAAACCCCTACCTGATCTGAGAGCCAGGGGCCGAGGAGTTTCCAATCTTGGAAGTTCGGGTTCCGGAGTGCTGCCCGATAAGTCTGGTCCGCTGCCTGATTCTAGGTTCAGGGCTTGGGTGATGTCCTCCCGTAAGCGGGTATCCGGCTCGGAGAGCTCAGGAATCCGGACATAGTTACTCCTCAAAATAGAGGGAGAGTTGCCGCATTGTTCCTCCACCACCGCCATGTGATGGGTGACCGATGGAGAGTTAATATCCCTTTGATCGGGTTTAAGCCCAATCCAATCATAGTCCGTAGCGACTCCCAAGGCGGCGATGCGATCCAAGAGTTTGTTTAGGGAAGAGAGCTCCATTGGATCCATCTGCTCGGCGAATTCCGAGCCGACGTGGAGGCTGTTTTTGATGACCCAAGAAGTCATCATCGGTGCAGCAGCCGAACAGGCGGTCATGACGAAACTGCCTAGCCGGAGAGTTTGGCCGACAGCCAGAGCTCCCCCGGTGGTAACGTTGTTTTTAACAACGAGATGAGGCATCCTTCCTTCCGGCGACATCACAGAGGAACTCTCAATGAAAGCACCAATGTCGGTGTCAAAACCGGCGGATCTCGGGTAGGGGGTCCCGAACTGTGCGTCTAAGGCGGATGGTAACAGGAGGCAGGGGACACGATGTTTTACCCAGGTTCGGGCCCTCTTGATGGAGGTAAAACCCTACGTCCCGCTTGATTTATTCTTGATGATATGAGTATTACAAGAGTTGATCTACCACGAGATCGGAGAGGCTAAACCCTAGAAGCTAGCCTATGGTATGATTGTATGTTGTCCTACGGACTAAAACCCTCCGGTGTATATAGACACCGGAGGGGGCTAGGGTTACACAAGGTCGGTTACAAAGGAGGAGATATCCATATCTGTACTGCCTAGCTTGCCTTCCACGCCAAGTAGAGTTCCATCCGGACACGAGATGAAGTCTTCAATCTTGTATCTTCATAGTCCAACAGTCCGGCCAAAGGATATAATCCGGCTGTCCGGATACCCCTTAATCCGGGACTCCCTCAAGTGTCTGAGACTGGAAAGGTTACTTATGAGCTCTGGCCCTTTCTAGACATCATGCATCGGATCTTCCGGAACTCCCTATTCCCTCGGATTGGCAACTTGGATCAGGTGCACTCTTACCTTGTGGACATGCTTCTGTTCTGTCAAGAACATCAGGGCTCTCAGCAGGTGCTGGATGTGTCACATGTGATGTGGTCTGAGCTTCACTCTGCTATCATGGAGTGCAAGTGCATCATCTATGGGCCCTATCTTATGCAGCTTATCGAGGACACTTGGGCAGCCAAGTTTCTAGATGAGGAGCTTGTCACACACAACATGGTGTCTCATGACACTATCGAGCTGCGTCAGAAGGAGAATTGGAGTTCGTCTACTCCGGCACCTCCTGTGCAGGAGACTGTCCTATCTGATGAGGAGGAGGAGGAGGATGATGGGCCGGAGTATGTGCCCCCATCTGAGGAGCCTTCTTGGGCGAAGAAACTCAAGGAGAAGATGAAGCGTTTGTTCTGCTTCCAGGCCAAGGGCTAGTACAAGGCTCACAAGGAGGCCAAGATGGCTTGTCGTCGTGACAAGGCCATTATGAGATAGGTTGGCCTTGAGGTTGCTGATGGCTCTGAGGAGCGGATCACTGATGAGGAGTCTTGGATTATAGTGCATTACCCGTGGTCTGACACTGAGGAGGACACCGGAGTTCGCGCTTCTCCCCGTACTACAGAGGTCTCTAAGGAGGAGGAGGAGCATGACTGGTGATGCCATGGAGACCTACTACCATCGTGGGTCGTGTCGTCCCTTTTGGTGTCTTGCTGCCAAAGGGGAGAGTTAGGGATTTGCCTTAGGTCTTGTGTTGGCATGTTCATGTTCTCGTGTCTCGTGTTCGTGTTTTTGTGTCTCGTGTTCGTTGTGTTCATTTGCTTTATTTCGGCTATGAGCAAGACCATATGGTGTAAGACATATGTGAACTACCCTATCCTATCTACTTTAGTATCAAGTACCCTATTATATTGCGAGAGGCTTCATCTTCAGCATTTATATTATTGCCCTCATGCTCGTCCTTGCTTAGTTGTACTTGTTGTTATTTTCTTATGCAAGGATGTTGCCTACCTACAAAATATAGGGGGAGTTTGATCCCAAAGATGTGCACATAGCCTTTCATGCTAATTCCTTGGTGCACACCTCTAGGGGGAGCCCGTCTATATTTTGTTAGAAGGGGGTTTGCTTATTCTCAGTCACTTTTTGTGCAAATCCCGTGTTGTCATCAATCCTCAAAAAAGGGGGAGATTGTAAGGGCATATTTATCCCTCAAGTAGTTTTGGTGATTGATGACAATACGTTTGCGGACTAATCGTGTGCACTAAGTGTTTCAGGTGATCTATGATACGTCCATTCTGCATCATGCTTTTATATCGATATTTATCGGCATTATGGACTGTTATTTCACTTTATGTCACAATACTTATGGCTATTCTCTCTTATTTTACAAGGTTTACATAAGGAGGGAGAATGCCGGCAGCTGGAATTCTGGGCTGGAAAAGGAGCAAATATTAGAGACCTATTCTGCGCAACTCCAAAAGTCCTGAAACTCCACGGAACATCTTAAAATAAATAAAGAAAAATCCTCGCCAAAGATGAAGGCCAGGGGGCCCACACCCTGCTCACGAGGGTGGGGGCGCCCCTAGGGCGCGCCCCCTACCTCGTGGGCCCCCTGGTGGCTCTCCGACGTCCATCTTCTCCTATATGAAGTCTTTCGATGAGAAAAAAATAAGAAGGAACTTTTCGGGACGAGACTCCGCCGCCACGAGGCGGAACCTTGGCGGATCCAATCTAGAGCTCCGGCAGAGCTGTTCTGCCGGGGATACTTCCCTCCGGGGGAAATCATCACCATCGTCATCACCAACGCTCCTCTCATCGGGAGAGGGCAATCTCCATCAACATCTTCACCAGCACCATCTCATCTCCAAACCCTAGTTCATCTCTTGTATCCAATTCTTGTCTCAAAGTCCGGGATTGGTGCTAGTAGGTTGCTAGTAGTGTTGATTACTCCTTGTAGTTGATGCTAGTTGGTTTAATTGGTGGAAGATCATATGTTCAGATCCTATATGCATATTATTACCCCTCTGATTATGAACATGAATATGCTTTGTGAGTAATTACGTTCGTTCCTGAGGACAAGGGAGAAGTCTTGCTATGAGTAGTCATGTGAATTTGGTATTCGTTTGATATTTTGATAAGATGTATGTTGTCTAGCCTCTACTGGTGTTATGTGAACGTCGACTACATAACACTTCACCATTATTTGGGCCTAGAGGAAGGCATTGGGAAGTAATAAATAGATGATGGGTTGCTAGAGTGACAGAAGCTTAAACCCTAGTTTATGCGTTGCTTCATAAGGGGCTGATTTGGATCCATATGTTTCATGCTATGGTTAGGTTTACCTTAATACTTTTGTTGTAGTTGCGGATGCTTGCAATAGAGGTTAATCATAAGTGGGATGCTTGTTCAAGTAAGAACAGCACCCAAGTACCGATCCACCCACATATCAAATTATCAAAGTATTGAACGCGAATCACATGAACGTGATGAAAGCTAGCTTGACGATATTCCCATGTGTCCTCGGGAGCGCTTTTCCTATTATAAGAGTTTGTTCCGGCTTGCCCTTTGCTACAAAAAGGATTGGGCCACCTTGCTGCACTTTATTTACTTTTTTTACTTGTTGCTCGTTACAATTTATCTTATCACAAAACTATCTGTACCACTTATTTCATTACTTGCAGAGAATACCTTACTGAAAACCGCTTATCATTTCCTTATGCTCCTCATTGGGTTCGACACTCTTACTTATCGAAAGGACTACGGTAGATCCCCTATACTTATGGGTCATCAAGACTCTTTTCTGGCGCCGTTGCCAGGGAGTGTAGCGCCTTTGGTAGGTGGAATTTGGTAAGGAAAAATTTATATAGTGTGCTGAAATTTACTGTCACTTGTTACTATGGAAAGTAGTTCTCTGAGGGGCTTGTTCGGGGTATCTTCACCCCATCCAGTAGAGCAAAGAGTTACTCCTCAACCTACTGAACCTATTGAAACTCCTTTTGAATTTCCTTCGGGTATGATGGAAAAACTGCTAGCTAACCCTTTTACAGGAGATGGAACAAAGCATCCTGATGAGCACTTAATATATGTGGATGAAGTTTGTGGATTATTTAAGCTTGCAGGTATACCCGATGATGTTGCTAAGAAGAAGGTCTTCCCTTTATCTTTGAAGGGAGACGCATTGATATGGTATAGGCTATGTGATGATATGAGATTCTGGGACTATAAAAGATTGAAGTTGGAATTTCATCAAAAGTATTACCCTATGCATCTTGTTCATCGTGATCGCAATTATATATATAATTTCTGGCCTCGCGAAGGAGAAAGCATCGCTCAAGCTTGGGGGAGGCTTAAATTAATGTTATATTCATGCCCGAATCATGAGCTCTCAATAGAAATGATTATTCAAAATCTATATGCTCGGCTTTCTGATAGCAATCGCACCATGCTTGATACTTCTTGTGTTGGCTCTTTTATGATGAAGACTATTGAATTCAGATGGAATTTATTGGATAGAATTAAATGCAACTCTGAAGATTGGGACCTCGACGAAGGTAAGGAGTTAGGTATGACACCTAAGTTTGATTGTGTTAAATCTTTTATAGTCACCGATATTTTCCGTAAGTTTAGCACTAAATATGGACTTGACTCTAAGATAGTAGCTTCTTTCTGTGAATCTTTTGCTACTTATGTTGATCTTCCTAAGGAGAAGTGGTTTAAATATCATCCTCCCATAGAAGTAAAAGTAGCTGCACCTATTAAATTTGAAGAAAAGACTGTCACTTATAATGATCCTATTGTTCCTACTTCTTATGTTGAGAAACCACCTTTCCTTGTTAGAATAAATGATCATGCTAAAGCTTCAACTGTTGTTCGTAAAAGCAATATTAGAACTTATACACCTCCTGAGCAAGTTAAAGTAGAACCTAATATTGCTATTGTTTAAGATCTCTTGTCTAATAATATTGATGGGCATGTTATTCAGTTCGAAGGTGAAACTGCTAGAATTGCTAAACCTTGTGATAAAGATAAACATAGACCCGTGGTAGGCATGCCTGTTATTTCTGTTAAAATAGGAGATCATTGTTATCATGGCTTATGTGATATGGGTGCTAGTGCTAGTGTAATACCTATTGACTTATACGAAGAAATTAAGAATGAAATTGCACCTGCTGAGTTAGAAGATATACAGAAATTTATATATTTTCTAATAAATATAAAATGGAATTTGAAAAGAAAAAGATTAATGAATAAAAAAAAAAAAAAAAAAAAAAAAAAAAAAATAAAAAAAAAAAAAAAAAAAAAAAAAAAAAAAAAAAAAAAAAAAAAAAAAAAAAAAAAAAAAAAAAAAAAAAAAAAAAAAAAAAAAAAAAAAAAAAAAAAAAAAAAAAAAAAAAAAAAAAAAAAAAAAAAAAAAAAAAAAAAAAAAAAAAAAAGGAAAAAATTTATAAAAAAAAAAAAAAAAAAAAAAAAAAAAAAAAAAAAAAAAAAAAAAAAAAAAAAAAAAAAAAAAAAAAAAAAAAAAAAAAAAATAAAAACTAAATATCCTGCTGATTTTCTTGTTCTTGGTTCCCCGAAGATAGCTTTGTCCCATTATATTTGGTAGACCCTTCTTAAATACTGTCAATGCTACCATAGACTGCACAAGAATGTTGTTACTGTTGGCTTGGATGATATGGTTCATGAGTTTAATTTCTCTAAATTTAGTAAACAACATCGTGAGGAAGAATTACCTAGTAAGGATGAAATTATTGGTCTTGCTTCTATTGCCGTACCTCCTAGTGATCCTTTAGAACACTATTTGCTAGACCATGAAAATGATATGTTCATGAATGAAAGAAGGGAAATAGATGAAGTATTCTTTAAACAGGAACCTATTCTGCAACACAATCTTGCCTGTTGAAATTTTAGGGGATCCTCCTCCACCCAAGGGTGATCCCGTGTTTGAGCTTAAACCTTTGCCTGATAATCTTAAATATGCTTATCTTGATGAAAAGAAGATATATCCTATTATTAGTGCTAACCTTTCAGAGCATGAAGAAGAAAGATTATTGAAAACTCTGAAGAAGCATCGTGCTGCTATTGGATATACTCTTGATGATCTTAAGGGCATTAGTCCCACTCTATGTCAACATAAAATAAATTTGGAAGCAGATGCCAAACCAGTTCGTGATCCTCAACGACGTCTGAATCCTAAAATGAAAGAAGTGGTAAGAAAGAATACTAAAGCTCTGAGGCAGGTATAATTTATCCCGTTGCTGTAGAGTGGGTAAGTCCTGTCCATTGTGTCCCTAAGAAGGGAGGTATTACTGTTGTTCCTAATGATAAAGATGAATTGATTCCTCAAAGAATTATCACAGGTTATAGGATGGTAATTGATTTCCGCAAATTAAATAAAGCTACTAAGAAAGATCATTACCCCTTACCTTTTATTGATCAAATGCTAGAAAGATTATGCAAACATACACACTATTGCTTTCTAGATGGTTATTCTGGTTTCTCTCAAATACCTGTGTCGGCTAGAGATCAATCAAAGACTACTTTTACATGCCCTTTTGGTACTTTTGCTTATAGACGTATGCCTTTTGGTTTATGTAATGCACCTGCTACCTTTCAAAGATGCATGATGGCTATATTCTCTGACTTTTGTGAAAAGATTTGTGAGGTTTTCATGGACGACTTTTCCGTCTATGGTTCCTCTTTTGATGATTGCTTGAGCAATCTTGATCGAGTTTTGCAGAGATGTGAAGAAACTAATCTTGTCTTGAATTGGGAAAGTGCCACTTTATGGTTAATGAAGGTATTGTCTTGGGGCATAAAGTTTCTGAAAGAGGTATTGAAGTTGATAAAGCCAAGGTTGATGCTATTGAAAAGATGCCATGTCCCAAGGACATCAAAGGTATAAGAAGTTTCCTTGGTCATGCCGGATTTTATAGGAGGTTCATTAAGGACTTCTCAAAAATTTCTCGACCTCTGACTAATTTATTGCAAAAAAGATATACCATTTGTCTTTGATGATGATTGTGTAGAAGCATTTGAAATACTTAAGAAAGCATTAGTCACTGCACCTGTTGTTCAGCCACCTGATTGGAATTTACCCTTTGAAATTATGTGTGATGCTAGTGATTATGCTGTAGGTGTTTCTAGGGCAAAGAGTTGATAAGAAATTAAATGTTATTCATTATGCTAGTAAGACTCTAGACAATGCTCAAAGAAATTATGCTACTACTGAAAAAGAGCTTTTAGCAGTTGTATTTGCTTGTGATAAGTTCAGATCTTATATTGTTGATTCTAAAGTAACTATTCAAATCATGCTGCTATTAAATATCTATGGAAAAGAAAGATGCTAAACCTAGACTTATTAGATGGGTTCTCTTGCTACAAGAACTTAGAGGATCCATGACACATACTTTATCTCAGATATAAGAAAGACATAACTCATTATGTTGTCTTCCTTGTCCAACATCAACCCTTTAGCATGTCATATTTTAATGAGTGCTCCCAATCATAAAAGATGTCAATGATAATATATCTATATGTGAAAACCTCTTTTTCCTTATTACTTCCTACTAATTGCAACGATGACCAAAGCTATGTCTGCCAACTCCCAACAACTTTTAATCATCATACTCTTTCTATGTGAAGTCATTACTCTCAATAAGATCAATCTGAACTCTTTGTTTCTTTTTATTATTTTTCTCTTTTCTTTTATTCACCCAAGATCATGGCAAAATAATCAAGCCCTTGACTCAACACTAATCTTTATTATATATAGCTCACGGACTCGATTACAAAGAGAGATCATAAAGCAAAACTCAAAACTAGATCATGCCATAAACTTTATTCTACTAGATCAAGATACTACTAATAGGATCGAACTAAGAAAAAACAGTAAAGATAGGAGTTGTGATTGTGATACGATACCGGGGCACCTCCCCCAAGCTTGGTAGTTGCCAAGGGGAGTGCCCATACCCATGTGATTATATCTCCTTCTTTGTTGTCGGTGTAATATTCTTGGCGATGATTCCCCTCAGGATGCGGTGCTCCTCCTCGAGCTTATTGACTTGCTGTTTGAGGTCCATTATTTCCTTACGCAGCTTTCCTGTGACAGCTAAAGCTCCTTGCACCCAAGGGTGTTGCATAGCTGCGGGAGAACAAGTGACACTCCTCTTCATATTTTCATAAGAAAGAAATCTAACATTAGAAGGGATAACCGAATTTGAATAGCTGAGCTCTGTAGTTCCCCCATCGTGAACCCAGCTCGGAGGCGAGAGGTGACTTCTTGATCCTCCATGGCATCTACTCTCATCAAATCAGCCTCCATCTCTTCCTCCGTTGCTGGCCCAAAGTGGTCAGCGCCGCTGTTTGCCCTTGGTTCCGGTGCCGGATTAGATACCCGGCTCTCCCCAATTGACTCTTGAGAAGACATCTTGCTCTAATCTGCAGCAGCAACAGCTCGAAAACAAAAACAAAGGAGATTTGCGTGATACGGGAGTCAAAACCTTCGAGAATATATAATGAATTTTTACCGACCAAAATACGTAACTGCAAGAAAACGGAGTCCGGAAGGCACACGAGGTGCTCACGAGGTAGGGGGCGCGCCCACCACCCTCGTGGGGCCCTCGTGTCCTTCCCGGACTGCTACTTATTTTTCTATTTTTCTAAATATTCCAAAACGAATATTGCCTTAAAAATTGTTTTGGAGTCGGTTTACTTACCGTACCACATACCTATTCCTTTTCGGAGTCTGAAAGTTCCGGAAAGTGTCCCTTATGTATTCCTCCGGGGTTACGGTTTCAATAATATTGGTTTCAACATTTATGGGATTACCTGAGATATAATGTTTGATTCTTTGACCGTTTACCACCTTCGGATTTGTGCCCTCAAAGTTGTTGATCTTTATGGCACCGGAACGATAGACCTCTTCGATAACATAGGGGCCTTCCCATTTAGAGAGAAGTTTTCCTGCAAAAAATCTTAAACGAGAGTTGTATAGCAATACATAATCACCTACATTAAACTCACGCTTTTGTATCCTTTTGTCATGCCATCTTTTAACTTTTTCTTTAAACAACTTGGCATTTTCATAAGCTTGGGTTCTCCATTCATCAAGTGAGCTAATATCAAATAACCTCTTCTCACCGGCAAGTTTAAATAGTTAGAGCTCTTTAATAGTCCAATATGCCTTATGTTCTAGTTCGAGAGGTAAGTGACATGCTTTTCCATAAACCATTTTATACGGAGACATACCCATAGGATTTTTATATGCAGTTCTATAGCCATAATGCATCATCAAGTTTCTTGGACCAGTTCTTTCTAGATCTGTTAACAGTCTTTTGAAAAATTAATTTGAGCTCTCTATTGCTCAACTCTACTTGACCACTAGACTGTGGGTGATAAGGAGATGCAATTATATGATTAACATCATATTTAGCAAGCATTTTACGGAAAGCACCATGAATAAAGTGTGAACCACCATCAGTCATTAAATATCTAGGGACTCCAAACCTCAGGAAAATAACTTCTTTAAGCATTTTAATAGAAGTGTTATGATCAGCACTACTAGTTGGAATAGCTTCTACCCACTTAGTAACGTAATCAACAGCAACTAAAATATGTGTGTATCCATTAGAGGCAGGAAAAGGTCCCATATAATCAAAGCCCCAAACATCAAACGGTTCAATAACAAGTGAATAATTCATAGGCATTTCTTGATGTCTACTAATATTACCAATTCTTTGACATTCATCACAAGACAAGACAAACTTACGGGCATCCTTGAAGAGAGTAGGCCAATAAAAACCAGATTGCAATCCTCTTCATATTTTCATAAGAAAGAAATCTAACATTAGAAGGGATAACCGAGTTTGGAATAGCTGAGCTCTGTAGTTCCCCCATCGTGAACCCAGCTCGGAGGCGAGAGGTGACTTCTTGATCCTCCATGGCATCTACTCTCATTAAGTCAGCCTCCATCTCTTCCTCCGTTGCTGGCCCAAAGTGGTCAGCGTCGCTGTTTGCCCTTGGTTCCGGTGCCGGATTAGATACCCGGCTCTCCCCGATTGACTCTTGAGAAGACATCTTGCTCTAATCTGCAGCAGCAACAGCTCGAAAACAAAAACAGAGGAGATTTGCGTGATACGGGAGTCAAAACCTTCGGGAGAATATATAATGAATTTTTACCGACCAAAATACGTAATCGTGCAAGAAAACGGAGTCCGGAAGGCACACGAGGTGCTCACGAGGTAGGGGGCGCGCCCAGGGGGTAGGGCGCGCCCACCACCCTCGTGTCCTTCCCGGACTGCTACTTATTTTTCTATTTTTCTAAATATTCCAAAACGGAGAAATATTGCCTTAAAATTGTTTTGGAGTCGGTTTACTTACCGTACCACATACCTATTCCTTTTCGGAGTCTGAAACGTTCCGAAAGTGTCCCTTATGTATTCCTCCGGGGTTACGGTTTCAATAATTGGTTTCAACATTTATGGGATTACCTGAGATATAATGTTTGAATTCTTTGACCGTTCACCACCTTCGGATTTGTGCCTTCGAAGTTGTTGATTTTTATGGCACCGGAACGATAGACCTCCTCGATAACGTAAGGACCTTCCCATTTAGAGAGAAGTTTTGCCTGCAAAAAATCTTAAACGAGAGTTGTATAGCAATACATAATCACCTACATTAAACTCACGCTTTTGTATCCTTTTGTCATGCCATCTTTTAACTTTTTCTTTAAACAGCTTGGCATTTTCATAAGCTTGGGTTCTCCATTCATCAAGTGAGCTAATTCAAATAACCTCTTCTCACGGCAAGTTTGAAAATCAATTGAGCTCTTTAATAGCCCAATATGCCTTATGTTCTAGTTCAAGAGGTAAGTGACATGCTTTTCCATAAACCATTTTATACGGAGACATACCCATAGGATTTTTATATGCAGTTCTATAAGCCCATAATGCATCATCAAGTTTCTTGGACCAATTCTTTCTAGATCTATTAACAGTCTTTTGCAAAATTAATTTAGCTCTCTTGCAGTTCTACTTGACCACTAGATTGTGGATGATATGGAGATGCAATTCTATGATTAACATCAATTTAGCAAGCATTTTACGAAAGGCACCATGAATAAAATGTGAACCACCATCAGTCATTAAATATCTAGGGACTCCAAACCTCGGAAAATAACTTCTTTAAGCATCTTAATAGAGGTGTTATGATCAGCACTACTAGTTGGAATAGCTTCTACCCACTTAGTAATAATCAACAACTAAAATATGTGTATACCCATTAGAGGAAGGAAAAGGTCCCATATAATCAAAGCCCCAAACATCAAATGGTTCAATAACAAGTGAAAATTCATAGGCATTTCTTGACGTCTACTAATATTACCAATTCTTTGACATTCATCACAAAACAAACTTACGGGCATCCTTGAAGAGAGTAGGCCAATAAAAACCAGATTGCAATACCTTATGTGCAGTTCTATCTCCAGCGTGGTGTCCTCCATAAGACTCGGAAGTGACACTTGCGTAGGATCTGTTCCTGTTCATGCTCAGGTACACAACGTCTAATAACACCATCTACTCCTTCTTTATAAAGATGTGGGTCATCCCAAAAGTAATGTCTCAAATCATAGAAGAACTTTTTCTTTTGCTGGTATGTGAAGCTAGGTGGTATAAACTTAGCAACAATATAATTAGCATAATCAGCATACCATGGAGTACTACGAGAAGTACTTATAACATTTAATTGTTCATCAGGAAAGCTATCATTAATAGGTAGTGGGTCATCAAGAATATTCTCTAACCTAGACAAGTTGTCTGCAACGGGGTTCTCAGCTCCCTTTCTATCAACAATATGCAAATCAAATTCTTGTAGCAAGAGAACCCATCTAATAAGTCTAGGTTTAGCATCTTTCTTTTCCATAAGGTATTTAATAGCAGCATGATCAGTTTGAATAGTTACTTTAGAATCAACAATATAAGATCTGAACTTATCACAAGCAAATACAACTGCTAAAAGCTCTTTTTCAGTAGTAGCATAATTTCTTTGAGCAGTCTAGAGCGTCGTTACAGCAGAAGATAACATTAGTGGGTGTGTGTAGTGTGTGTGGTTGTGTGTTGGCGGTATCAACTCTTTGCTAGAACACACGCTATAGCTAATCACGAGGCAGTCACAGTATGAGCTCGTATAAGTGATGTGTTGAATTCTCAGTGGGTATGTTGCAGGTGGCAGGAGTATCGGCAGAATCAGCGACCCACAGCAGGTTGGTAAAAAATGGTGGAAATTAGTAAAATGAACGAGTGTATGGTGGAGTGTTTGAGTGTGCGGGGTGGTTTGTGTGGTTGGATGTGGGTTCAGCATATTTTGTAGGTGGGTGGTGTGTTGGAGGGGTTGTAAGTGTTCATGTGTGTGTGTTATGCCTCAGTAAGACTCTAGACAATGCTCAAAGAAATTATGCTACTACTGAAAAAGAGCTTTTAGCAGTTGTATTTGCTTGTGATAAGTTCAGATCTTATATTGTTGATTCTAAAGTAACTATTCAAACTGATCATGCTGCTATTAAATATCTTATGGAAAAGAAAGATGCTAAACCTAGACTTATTAGATGGGTTCTCTTGCTACAAGAATTTGATTTGCATATTGTTGATAGAAAGGGAGCTGAGAACCCCGTTGCAGACAACTTGTCTAGGTTAGAAAATATTCTTGATGACCCACTACCTATTAATGATAATTTTCCTGATGAACAATTAAATGTTATAAGTACTTCTCGTAGTACTCCATGGTATGCTGATTATGCTAATTATATTGTTGCTAAGTTTATACCACCTAGCTTCACATACCAGCAAAAGAAAACGTTCTTCTATGATTTGAGACATTACTTTTGGGATGACCCACATCTTTATAAAGAAGGAGTAGATGGTGTTATTATACGTTGTGTACCTGAGCATGAACAGGAACAGATCCTACGCAAGTGTCATTCCGAGTCTTATGGAGGACACCACGCTGGAGATAGAAATGCACATAAGGTATTGCAATCTGGTTTTTATTGGCCTACTCTCTTCAAGGATGCCCGTAAGTTTGTCTTATCTTGTGATGAATGTCAAAGAATTGGTAATATTAGTAGACGTCAAGAAATGCCTATGAATTATTCTCTTGTTATTGAACCATTTGATGTTTGGGGCTTTGATTATATGGGACCTTTTCCTGCCTCTAATGGATACACACATATTCTAGTTGCTGTTGATTATGTTACTAAGTGGGTAGAAGCTATTCCAACTAGTAGTGCTGATCATAACACTTCTATTAAAATGCTTAAGGAAGTTATTTTCCCGAGGTTTGGAGTCCCTAGATATTTAATGACTGATGGTGGTTCACACTTTGTTCATGGTGCTTTCCGTAAAATGCTTGCTAAATATGATGTTAATCATAGAATCGCATCTCCTTATCACCCACAGTCTAGTGGTCAAGTAGAGTTGAGCAATAGAGAGCTCAAATTAATTTTGCAAAAGACTGTTAATAGGTCTAGAAATAATTGGTCCAAGAAACTTGATGATGCATTATGGGCTTATAGAACTGCATATAAAAATCCTATGGGTATGTCTCCGTATAAAATGGTTTGTGGAAAAGCATGTCACTTACCTCTCGAACTAGAACATAAGGCATATTGGGCTATTAAAGAGCTTAACTATGATTTTAAACTTGCCGGTGAGAAGAGGTTATTTGATATTAGCTCACTTGATGAATGGAGAACCCAAGCTTATGAAAATGCCAAGTTGTTTAAAGAAAAAGTTAAAAGATGGCATGACAAAAGGATACAAAAGCATGAGTTTAATGTAGGTGATTATGTATTGCTATACAACTCTCGTTTAAGATTTTTTGCAGGCAAACTTCTCTCTAAATGGGAAGGGCCCTATGTTATCAAAGAGGTTTATCGTTCCGGTGCCATAAAAATCAACAACTTCGAGGGCACAAATCCGAAGGTGGTAAACGGTCAAAGAATTAAACATTATATCTCAGGTAATCCCATAAAAGTTGAAACCAATATTATTGAAACCATAACCCCGGAGGAATACATAAGGGACACTTTCCGGAACATTTCAGACTCCGAAAAGGAATAGGTATGTGGTACGGTAAGTAAACCGACTCCAAAACAATTTTTAAGGCAATATTTCTCCGTTTTGGAATATTTAGAAAAATAGAAAAATAAGTAGCAGTCCGGGAAGGACACGAGGGTGGTGGGCGCGCCCTACCCCCCTAGGCGCGGCCCCTACCTCGTGAGCACCTCGTGTGCCTTCCGGACTCCGTTTTCTTGCACGATACGTATTTTGGTCGGTAAAATTCATTATATAACCTTTCGAAGGTTTTGACTCCCGTATCACGCAAATATCCTCTATTTTTTTTTCGAGCTGTTGCTGCTGCAGATTAGAACAAGATGTCTTCTCAAGAGTCAATCGGGGAGAGCCGGGTATCTAATCCGGCATCGGAACCAAGGGAAAACAGTGACGCTGACCACTTTGGGCCAGCAATGGAGGAAGAGATGGAGGCTGACTTAATGAGAGTAGATGCCATGGAGGATAAAGAAGTCACCTCCCGCCTCCGAGCTGGGTTCACAATGGGGGAACTACAGAGCTCAGCTATTCCAAATTCGGTTATCCCTTCTAATGTTAGATTTCTTTCTTATGAAAATATGAAGACTGCACATAAGGTATTGCAATCTGGTTTTTATTGGCCTACTCTCTTCAGGATGCCCGTAAGTATGTCTTGTCTTGTGATGAATGTCAAATAATTGGTAATATTAGTAGACGTCAAGAAATGCCTATGAATTATTCACTTGTTATTGAACCATTTGATGTTTGGGGCTTTGATTATATGGGACCTTTTCCTGCCTCTAATGGATACACACATATTCTAGTTGCTGTTGATTACGTTACTAAGTGGGTAGAAGCTATTCCAACTAGTAGTGCTGATCATAACACTTCTATTAAAATGCTTAAAGAAGTTATTTTTCCGAGGTTTGGAGTCCCTAGATATTTAATGACTGATGGTGGTTCACACTTTATTCATGGTGCTTTCCGTAAAATGCTTGCTAAATATGATGTTAATCATAGAATTGCATCTCCTTATCACCCACAGTCTAGTGGTCAAGTAGAGTTGAGCAATAGAGAGCTCAAATTAATTTTGCAAAAGACTGTTAATAGGTCTAGAAAGAATTGGTCTAAGAAACTTGATGATGCATTATGGGCTTATAGAACTGCATAAAATCCTATGGGTATGTCTCCGTATAAAATGGTCTATGGAAAAGCATGTCACTTACCTCTCGAACTAGAACATAAGGCATATTGGGCTATTAAAAAGCTCAACTATGATTTTAAACTTGCCGGTGAGAAGAGGTTATTTGATATTAGCTCACTTGATGAATGGAGAACCCAAGCTTATGAAAATGCCAAGTTGTTTAAAGAAAAAGTTAAAAGATGGCATGACAAAAGGATACAAAAGCGTGAGTTTAATGTAGGTGATTATGTATTGCTATACAACTCTCGTTTAAGATTTTTTGCAGGAAAACTTCTCTCTAAATGGGAAGGCCCCTATGTTATCGAAGAGGTCTATCGTTCCGGTGCCATAAAGATCAACAACTTTGAGGGCACAAATTCGAAGGTGGTAAACGGTCAAAGAATTAAACATTATATCTCAGGTAATCCCATAAATGTTGAAACCAATATTATTGAAACCGTAACCCCGGAGGAATACATAAGGGACACTTTCCGGAACGTTTCAGACTCCCGAAAAAGAATAGGTATGTGGTACGGTAAGTAAACCGACTCCAAAACAATTTTAAGGCAATATTTCTCCGTTTTGGAATATTTAGAAAAATAGAAAAATAAGTAGCAGTCCGGGAAGGACACGAGGGCCCCACGAGGGTGGTGGGCGCGCCCCCTACCTCGTGAGCACCTCGTGTGCCTTCCGGACTCCGTTTTATTGCACGTTACATATTTTGGTCGGTAAAAATTCATTATATATTCTTCGAAGGTTTTGACTCCCGTATCGTGCAAATTTCCCTCGTTTATGTTTTCGAGCTGTTGGTGCTGCAGATCACAACAAGATGTCTTCTCAAGAGTCAATCGGGGAGAGCCGGGTATCTAATCATGCACCGGAACCAAGGGCTAACAGCGATGCTGACCACTTTGGGCCAGCAACGGAGGAAGAGATGGAGGCTGACTTGATGAGAGTAGATGCCATGGAGGATGAAGGATTCACCTCTTGCCTTCGAGCTGGGTTCACGATGGAGGAACTACAGAGCTCAGCTATTCCAAACTCGGTTATCCCTTCTAATGTTAGATTTCTTTCTTATGAAAATATGAAGAGGAGTGTCACTTGTTCTCCCGCAGCTATGCAACACCCTTGGGTGCAAGGAGCTTTAGCTGTCACAGGAAAGCTTCGTAAGGAAATAATGGACCTCAAACAGCAAGTCAATAAGCTCGAGGAGGAGAACCGCATCCTGAGGGGAATCATCGCCAAGAATATTACACCGACAACAAAGAAGATATAATCACATGGGTATGGGCACTCCCCTTGGCAACTGCCAAGCTTGGGGGAGGTGCCCCGGTATCATATCACAATCACAACTCATACCTTTACCGTTTTTCTTAGTTTGATCATATTAGTAGTATCTTGATCTAGTAGAATAAAGTTTATGGCATGATCTAGTTTTGAGTTTTGCTGTATGATCTCTCTTTGTAATCGAGTCCGTGAGCTATATATAATAAAGATTAGTGTTGAGTCAAGGGCTTGATTATTTTGCCATGATCTTGGGTGAATAAAAGAAAAGAGAAAAATAATAAAAATAAACAAAAAGTTCATATTGATCTTATTGAGAGTAATGACTTCACATAGAAAGAGTATGATGATTAAAAGTTGTTGGGAGTTGGCAAACATAGCTTTGGTCATTGTTGCAATTAATAGGAAGTAATAAGGGAAGAGAGGTTTTCACATATAGATATATTATCATTGACATCTTTTATGATTGGGAGCACTCATTAAAATATGACATGCTAAAGAGTTGATGTTGGACAAGGAAGACAACGTAATGAGTTATGTCTTTCTTATATCTGAGATAAAGTATGTTGTCATGGATCCTCTAACTTGTTGATCTTGCCTTTCCCCCTCATGCTAGCCAAATTCTCAGCACCAAGTAGAAATACTACTTGTGCTTCCAAATACCCTTAAACCAGTTTTGCCATGAGAGTCCACCATATCTACCTATGGATTGAGTAAGATCCTTCAAGTGAGTTGTCAACGGTGCAAAGCAATAAAAATTGCTCTAAATATGCATGATTGATTGGTGTGGGAGAAATAAGCTTTATATGATCTTGTGATGTGGAAGTAATAAAAGCGACGGACTGCATAATAAAGGTTCATATCACAAGGGGCAATATAAAGTGACGTTCTTTCGCATTGAGATTTTATGCATCCAACCATAAAAGTGCATGGCAACCTCTGCTTCCCTCTGCGAAGGACCTATCCTTTATTATTGTCTTCTACCTTATGCAAGAGTCATGGTGATCTTCACCTTTTCTTTTTCATTTTATCCTTTGGCAAGCTCAGCATGTTGGAAAGAATATGATATAAATATATATATATATATACATACATCTGGGCTATTCTGTTACTAGTAACAGAATATTATTCTGTTACCCTTTTTGAACTGACGGTTTCAGATGGTTGAACTGATGTTTTCGAAGCGGGTTGAACTGACGCTTTCAGTTGTGTTTAACACATCGTTTTCTTTAGTTCAAAAACTTTTTGTAATTTTTTTGTCGGAACGTGGCGTGTAATATATCGTTGGAAAGCTCTTGACAACCATATTTCAAGTATATTGAACGTTTTTGCAAAATCATTATGGTTTAAGAGCAGTTTTGAAAAAACCATTTTTTTAAAACCGAAAACGTGAATCGTATTTTGGACTCAATTTTCAAACAGTTTGTCGGAATTGAGCAAATAAGATGGCGTTGGAAAGTTGGTCAAAATCCGCATCTTCCATATATGTATTGTTTTTTCTAATTCTATATGATTTAAAAGTAATTTGAAAAACGGTGAAATTCTGGGTGAAACATATTTTTGCGATTTTTTGCAAACGGTTTGTCGGATTGACGCAAATGATACGGTGTTGGAAAGCTATGTAAAATGCGCAACTTTTCGTATAGAAATATCTTTCTAATTCCTTACGGTTTAAAAACGAATTCGAATACGGTCAAATTTGATTTTGAACGCGATTTTTTAAAAAGTTTGTCGAAATATGGCAAATAATATACCGTTGGATAGCTATCGAAAATGCGAAACTTAGTCATGTTGAACGTTTTCTCTACTTCGCAACCGTTTAAGAGTAATTTTGAATACGGCATGACGGATCCTGCTGTTTTCTCGTGTGAAAAACAGAGTAGTCGTACTGATATATATGTATGTTTGTACTGAGCTATTTTTTGTAGAGTAATTTTGAATGTTTCCGAAAAAGGGTGCTTGTACTGATGCTTGCAGGGGTTTGTACTAAGCGTGTTTTCACTAACTAGACTTTGCTCTATTTTTTTGGTAATATTTTTCTCGTAAGTTTTCAACGGTTTATTGTATCGCCGCCCCTGTACTTGTATGTTTTGTATCATCGAACTGAATGATATTTTATTCAAAAAGAAAATGTGTTTGTTTTGTTTCCTTTTTTTAACTCAACATTTTTTTGACAACATTGTTCTGAACTTCTCTCATTTTACGACTTGTACTGAGGTACTTACTAAGCAGGATTTTCGTGGGGTTTCTTTTTTTGCTTGAACTTTACAATTTGAATTTCTGCCATTTCTTTTATTCCGAACCGACCACCGTTTTAAACTCGTACTGAGGTACTTACTACGCCCGAACTGGGGTGGTTGTCGCGATGCAAGGAAGATGTTGTGCGGCGGCGTGAGGTGAGACACCGGCTGCGTATAGAGGATCACGTGGAAGCGCTGCGTAGAGCGTGGTCTAGCGGCACGCTAGAGGGAGGACCATGGCGGGGCGGCACGCTCGAGGGAGGGGTGCGGGGCGGCATGCTGGAGGGAGGGACTACGGGGCTGCGCGCTGGGGGGAAGGGGTGGCGGGGCTGCGCGCTGGAGGAAGAAGAAAGGCGGGGTAAGTTGGGGTCGCCGCGGCATGGGTCTGGTCCGGCGGCATCGGGGTGCGTCGGGCAGGGGCGTCGCGCGGCAGGGAGGGAGGAGGTGGTCCACCGGCGGGGAGGGGGCAGTGCACGGCGGGGGAGGGAGGAGGCGGCGCACAGCGGGGGAGGGAGGGTGCGGCGCACCGGCGGGGGAGGCGCACGGCGGGGGAGGGAGGGGGCGGCGCACCGGCAGGGAGGGAGGGGGCGGTGCGCGATGGGGAAGGGAGGGGGCGGAGCGCCGGCGGGGTGGGAGGGGGCGGCGCGCTGGAGGAGGAGTTGGGGATCGGGAGGGAGGTGGTGGGTTCGGTCACCGTCGGTCCTATATAGGGCCGAAGGGTAACAGAATATTATTTTGTTACTAGTAACAGAATAGCCCTGTCCTATATATATATATATATATATATCTAATTGGATGTAGGGGAGCATGAACCATTATTGTTGACATTACCCTTGAGGTAAAAGGTTGTGGGGCAAAACTATAAGCCCCTATCTTTCTCTGTGTCCGATTAAAACTCCGTAACCACAAGTATTGCGTGAGTGTTAGCAATTATGGAGGACTAAATGATAGTTGAGTATATGGACTTGCTTTTTAGCTCTGACATAGACTCTTTCCGATGTTATGATAAATTGCAATTGCTTCAATGACTGAGATTATAGTTTGTCGGAGCTCAATAAGGTTTATGATTTATACTTTTGCATTGTGAATAGATCATCACTTGAACATAAGTAATCATATGACAAAATCTATATATGTTGTTGTTATGAGAATAATCATGATGCCTTCATGTCCGTATTTTATTTTTATCGACGCCTCTACCTCTAAACATGAGGACATATTTATTTTTATCGGCTTTTCGCTTGAGGACAAGCGAGGTCTAAGCTTGGGGGAGTTGATACGTCCAATTTGCATCATGCTTTTATATCGATATTTATCGCATTATGGATTGTTATTTCACTTTATGTCACAATACTTACGGCTATTCTCTCTTATTTTACAAGGTTTACATAAGGAGGGAGAATGCCGGCAGCTGGAATTCTGGGCTGGAAAAGGAGCAAATATTAGACACCTATTCTGCGCAACTCCAAAAGTCCTGAAACTCCACGGAACATCTTAAAACAAATAAAGAAAAACCCTCGCCAAAGATGAAGGCCAGGGGGCCCACACCCTGCTCACGAGGGTGGGGGCGCCCCCCCCTAGGGCGCGCCCCCCTACCTCGTGGGCCCCCTGGTGGCTCTCCGACGTCCATCTTCTCCTATATGAAGTCTTTCGATGAGAAAAAAGAGGGAGGAACTTTTCGGGACGAGACTCCGCCGCCACGAGGCGGAACCAATCTAGAGCTCCGGCAGAGCTGTTCTGCCGGGGATACTTCCCTCCGGGAGGGGGAAATCATCACCATCGTCATCACCAACGCTCCTCTCATCGGGAGAGGGCAATCTCCATCAACATCTTCACCAGCGCCATCTCATATCCGAACCCTAGTTCATCTCTTGTATCCAATTCTTGTTTCAAAGTCCGGGATTGGTGCTAGTAGGTTGCTAGTAGTGTTGATTACTCCTTGTAGTTGATGCTAGTTGGTTTATTTGGTGAAAGATCATATGTTCAGATCCTATATGCATATTATTACCCCTCTGATTATGAACATGAATATGCTTTGTGAGTAATTACGTTTGTTCCTGAGGACAAGGGAGAAGTCTTGCTATTAGTAGTCATGTGAATTTGGTATTCGTTTGATATTTTGATAAGATGTATGTTGTCTAGCCTCTACTGGTGTTATGTGAACGTCGACTACAAACACTTCGCCATTATTTGGGCCTAGAGGAAGGCATTGGGAAGTAATAAGTAGATGATGGGTTGCTAGAGTGACAGAAGCTTAAACCCTAGTTTATGCATTGCTTCGTAAGGGGCTGATTTGGATCCTATGTTTCATGCTATGGTTAGGTTTACCTTAATACTTTTGTTGTAGTTGCGGATGCTTGCAATAGAGGTTAATCATAAGTGGGATGCTTGTTCAAGTAAGAACAGCACCCAAGCACCGGTCCACCCACATATCAAATTATCAAAGTATCGAACGCGAATCATATGAACGTGATGAAAACTAGCTTGACGATATTCCCATGTGTCCTCGGGAGCGCTTTTCCTATTATAAGAGTTTGTTCCGGCTTGTCCTTTGCTACAAAAAGGATTGGGCCACCTTGCTGCACTTTATTTACTTTTGTTACTTGTTGCTCGTTATAATTTATCGTATCACAAAACTATCTGTTACCACTTATTTTAGTACTTGCAGAGAATACCTTGCTGAAAACCGCTTATCATTTCCTTCTGCTCCTCGTTGGGTTCGACACTCTTACTTATCGAAAGGACTATGATAGATCCCCTATACTTGTGGGTCATCATGCAGCTCAACCAGTTGCTTCAGCTGGTCGCTCAGAGGCATCGGGTGTTCGGTCTCAGTATACTGAGACCAGAACAGCTTCTCCGTTGAGCTTCCCTCCTCAGCCTGGTAAAACTGTGCGGCATCCAACACGCTGCGGGGAAAATCTGTGAATGCTCCTGGAGAGCTCCGGATTCGGGTAAGTAACAAGTAATTTACTTTCACATGCTTGCTTTGCATATTGAATGCCTTCCCTGCCGCTATCTTCTTCATCACATCAATCTCCTGGAGGGCCTTTTGGGCCTCAGCCTTGGCATTCTTTGCGCTCTCGAGGGCCGTGGCAAGCTCGGACTCTCGCATCTTCAAGTCAAGCTCCAACGCCTCGTGCTTCGTCACGAGAGCGTGGAGCTCTTGCTGCACCTCGCCCACCCGTGCCTCCTGCCTTTCCCGCTCGGTGTGCTCCTTGGCCGCTTTGTTTTCGGCCTCGGATAGCGCTTGCTTCAGGGTCGCCACCTCGGTCATGGCCTCTGGCAAATTTACGATGATCCTGTCATTTTGCAATCGCATTCTTTTTATATATATCCATAGACTAGGTACTACTTACCTTTGTTCTCCTCGAGCTGCCTCTTGGCAAGGCCGAGCTCTTTCTTGGACCCTTCGAGGTCCTACTTCAGTGTGGCGACCTCCGCAGTCAGTGCGGAAGAGGCCAGCAGCGAAGCCTGCATACGCAGATAGACATACTTATATTAGACTCCTGTGATATTGTTTGATCCTCTATTCGGCTTTTCTTTGTGAACACCGAACAGAGCATCAGGGGCCACTGTCTATGCGGTAATATTTTTCCTATATTTCAAATACTTACCTCAAAGCCTGTTAGAAGGCTGGCACAGGCTTCAGTCAGTCCGCTCTTGGCGGACTGAACCTTCTGGATCACCGCACTCATAATAGAGCGGTGCTCTTCGTCGATGGAAGCGCTGCGAAGCGCTCCCAGTAGATTATCCAGTGCCCCTGGATGGGCAGAGGTCACCGGCACAGGCGTCTTGCCCCTTTTAGAAGGAGGCCGCCTGCCCGAGTCCGGAACCACTGGAGGTTCCGGCGCGGTGTTCGGCTGAGGGCCAAACTCGGAGCCCTCGGGAGCCTTACTCCCTCTGCTCCTGGAGTCCGGAAGGTCGCCTTGAGGCGCCTCCGGGATTGTCTCCCCTCGACCCGGTGCCTCTTGAGACAATACCTCGGCATTGCTGTAGGGCAAGGGGAGGTGGCGGTCGGAAGTGGATCACTATCCATGTCCGACGAGTCCAAGGAGCCGCCCGACGAAGATGCGTCGATACGGGCTTGGGGCGATCTGCATAATCATATTCGGCGTTAGGAGAAGCAGTGCGACAAAGGTATGTTATGAGTTACTCTGGTATCCAAATACTTTCTACTTCGCTAGGGGCTTGGCCCTGAGCAGCCACTCGTCTTCGCCTTCGGCGGGGGTGACGGCGGCGGTGGTGGAGTAGTCCGGAAGGAGGGTCCTCCCCTTCTTGGACCCTTTGCCCCCCCCCCCCCCGGTCGGGGCGGCCTTACTTTTCTTGTCTCCCCTAACTGAAGGGGGAGCATCTTCATCTTCCTCCTCGTCTTCGGGGGAGGAGTGCGTCGCGGAGTTATCGGACGATGAGTCCGATACCACCTAGCGCCGGGAACTCTTTCGGGTTCCCTTGGCCTTCTTGGTCTTCTCCGACACCTTGTAAGGAGCCGGAGTCAGCATCTCCGTCAGGAGAGCGTCCGCAGTGTCTTCGGGCAGAGGGGCCGGACAGTTAATCTGCCCCGACGTCTCCACCCAGTCCTGTCAAAGGCATGGAGCTCAAACCCCGCACATGGTTAAGCTAGGGGAAATAAATATCCTACCAGATGTATAGAACTCACCGAATGCGCAAGGCGCTTCGCGCTTAGCCCGCGGTCCTCGGTAAGAGAAGGAGGGACCTCGGTGCCCTTGAACAGCACCCTCCAGACGTCCTTGGGCGTCGTGTCGAAGAGCTCGCTTAGAGTCTGGTGCCGGGCCGGGTCAAACTCCCATAAGTTAAAATCCCGTTGTTGACACGGGAGGATCCGGCCGAAGAGCATGACCTGGACTATGTTGACAAGCTTGAGCTTCTTGCTTGCCATATTCTGGATACATTTCTGGAGTCCGTCCAGCTCCACCGATGAACCCCAGGACAGGCCCTTCTCTTTCCAGGAGGTGAGCCGCATGGGGATTCCGGATCGAAACTCGGGGTCCGCCGCCAAGTTGGTGTCGCGCGGCTCGGTGATGTAGAACCACGCCAATTGCCACCCCTTTATGGTCTCCACGAAGGAGCCTTCAAGCCATATAACATTGGGCATCTTGCCCACCATGGCTACGCGGCATTCTGCTTGTTGGCCTCCCACCACCTTCGGGTTGATATTGAAGGTCTTCAGCCACAGGTCGAAGTGGGGCCGGATGCGGAGGAAAGCCTCACACACGACGATGAACGCCGAAATGTTGAGGATGAAGTTCGAGGCTAGATCATGAAAATCCAGCCTGTAGCAGAACATAAGACCACGAACGAATGGATGGAGGGGAAACCCCAGTCCGCGGAGGAAGTGGAGGAGGAAAACTACCCTCTCATGAGGTTCCGGGGTAGGAACAATCTGCCCCGCAGCAGGCAGCCGATGCGCGATATTCGCGGCTAAGTATCCGGCTCCGCGCAGCTTTTTGATGTGGCCCTCCGTGACGGAGGAGGCCATCCACTTGCCTCCCGCTCCGGACATGTTTGGAGAAGGTTGAGGAGAAGGATGTGGACTTGGGTGTTGGATCTCGATTGCGCAAGAATGGATGAGCAAGGAGGAAGAGGGCGTGGGTAGAAAAAGGTTAAACCTTATCCCCTTATAAGGGCGGCCGAAACTATGCGCCCCCACTAGCCTGGTAAAACTCGCTTATCCCCCAAGCGCCGTAATTGATGGCGCGGTTGGGTTACCCATGCCCGTATTGATGAGAATCCCGTAATAAGGGGGACGCGATCTCTGCTTTGACAAGACGTGTCAAGAAACTGCCTCGCGTTATGTGCGAGGCTGGTTAAAGAAAACGGTTCGAATAATCACCGAGCCATGGCATGATGTCATTTTGCCAAAACGTTTCAGCAGATTAGATTTGTGGAAATATTATTCTCTCTACGGTGGTATGTGGAACTTGTTTTGCAGGGTCGGACACTATCATGTTATTCAAACTCTTCTGTGGTGTATCCGGAGGAGGAACCTGCCTTGCAATGCCGAAGAAACACTGCGCGCCGGACTCATCGTCATTGAAGCCTGGTTCAGGGGCTACTGAGGGAGTCCTGGATTAGGGGGTCTCTGGACAGCCGGACTATATCCTTTGGCCGGACTGTTGGACTATGAAGATACAAGATTGAAGACTTCGTCCCGTGTCCAGATAGGACTCTACTTGGCGTGGAAGGCAAGCTAGGCAATACGGATATGTATATCTCCTCCTTTGTAATCGACCTTGTGTAACCCTAGCGCCCTCTGGTGTCTATATAAACCGGAGGGTTTTAGTCCGTAGGACAACATACAATCATACCATAGGCTAGCTTCTAGGGTTTAGCCTCTCCGATCTCGTGGTAGATCAACTCTTGTAATACTCATATCATCAAGAGTAAATCAAGCAGGACGTAGGGTTTTACCTCCATCAAGAGGGCCCGAACCTGGGTAAAACATCGTGTTCCCTGCCTCCTGTTACCATCCGCCTTAGACGCACAGTTCGGGACCCCCTACCCGAGATCCGCCGGTTTTGACACCGACATTGGTTCTTTCATTGAGAGTTCCTCTGTGTCGTCGCCGTTAGGCTTGATGGCTCCTACGATCGTCGATAGCGATGCAGTCCAGGGTGAGACCTTTCTCCCCGGACAGATCTTTGTGTTCGGCGGCTTCGCACTGCGGGCCAACTCGCTTGGCCGTCTGGAGCAGATCAAAAGTTACGCCCCTGGCCACCAGGTCAGGTTTGGAAGCTTAAACTACACGGCCGATATCCGCGGAGACTTGATCTTCGACGGATTCGAGCCCCTGCCTTGTGTGCCACGTGGTCACGATGAGTACGATTTAGCTCTACCATCGGACCTTATTCAGGAGATCGCACCGGCTATGACTTCTCTATGTTCTAAGATTGGTGTTGCTATGACTTTGCTATGCTTAATGCTTGTCACTAGGGCCCGAGTGCCATGATTTCAGATCTGAACCTATTATGTTTTCATCAATATATGAGAGTTCTTGATCCTATCTTGCAAGTCTATAGTCACCTATGATGTGTTATGATCCGTTAACCCCGAAGTGACAATAATCGGGATACTTACCGGTGATGACCGTAGTTTGAGGAGTTCATGTATTCACTATGTGCTAATGCTTTCTTCCGGTTCTCTATTAAAAGGAGGCCTTAATATCCCTTAGTTTCCATTAGGACCCCGCTGCCACGGGAGGGTAGGACAAAAGATGCCATGCAAGTTCTTTTCCATAAGCACGTATGACTATATTCGGAATACATGCCTACATTACATTGATGAATTGGAGCTAGTTCTGTGTCACCCTATGTTATGACTGTTACATGATGAACCACATCCGGCATAATTATCCATCATTGATCCGATGCCTACGAGCTTTCCATATACTGGTTTACACTTATTTACTTTCCCGTTGCTATTGTTACAATCACTACATAATACCAAAAACATTACTTTGCTTTTGTTACTCTTTTGTTACCGTTACCATCACTATCATATTACTTTGCTACTAAACACTTTGCTGCAGATACTAAGTTTCCAGGTGTGGTTGAATTGACAACTCGGCTTCTAATACTTGAGAATATTCTTTGGCTCCCCTTGTGTCGAATCAATAAATTTGGGTTGAATACTCTACCCTCGAAATCTGCGATCCCCTATACTTGTGGGTTATCAGACGCGGACGCGACCGCACAAGCGGTGGCCACGCTAGCGGCCGACGACGGGAGCACCGTCAGCCACGCGTCCTACTTGCTGCCATCCAATGTCCGGCACCGTCGAGGTCGGGGACTCCTCCGAGGATGAGTAGGGCATGGGAGGCGGCAGGGCATGGTGTGCCAACTGGCCGGTCTGTATCCCGTGGTCTACTCTTCCTCGTCGGAGACCGCACCTTCACTTCACGGGTCTTGAACCCCGCCCCGTACATAGAGATCGCAGATGGAGGACGTCGGTCGCCGTCGTAGAATAGGTTTAGGGCCGAGTTTGTTTTATTTTTCTGTCCTATAAAAGTTCGAAATGTAATGAAAATCTGCCATGTTTGCATTAATCTCGGCCGCTGTATATGAACTTTCACAATAATATACATATTGTAGGAGTACTAGCAAGATGCCCGTGCGTTGCACGGAAGATCAAGATCTTGTGGGAGAAAAGGATGAACGAGGGAAAGCCTTATCTGCAAATGTGGAGAGGAGTGCGGGTAAATTGTCATAGTTTCCTTCCTATCCGTTAGATATAGATCGGACGGCTTATATTGCAGGATGACAGGCACACCATCATCACCAACTCTGCTTTTTATTGAACCGAGACAAATCTAACATGCGAAGTAAAATAAACACATAGGGTCTATACATACACAAATTTACTTAGGCACTCCAATAGTACGTCCACTACACATTCACGCATTTCACATATTTCTACATCTACCTGAACCTACGAAAGGGTTAACGTAAATTGCCTCTCTCTCTCCTCCCGTGATTTTCATGGTGGTGGGCCCCTCCCTCCCCCCAATCTACAATCAACAGCTCACACGTTTCACATTATGTTAATTACATAACTGGGATTATGTAGGTGTAGCATTACTCGTCCTAAAAAACCCAACTAAGCCAACCTCCAAGCATATCGCGCGGGAAAAGACCCGGCCGCGCCATTTTAGTCAGGATTACCGGATTACTAGTAGTAGTATCGATGGATCGCGCGAAGCAACAAATTTTTTTTTGAGGGGGCGAAGCACCTAGTTTAAAAGGAAAAAAGGCAGTACACTCACAGCACTCCTGTCGTGGTCGCATTGCACCCCACACACGTTCGGTCCTGCACACGGCTCACGCAAACGGAACGCGCTTCGGCTTGCCTCTTCACTGACACGTGGGACTGCACTTGGAGAAACCGACCATGCGCCAAACTCCCCCCGCCCACCGTGCGAAAATCCTCCCCCCCCCCCACACCCAAAAATTCCCCCCCCAAATCCGATTCAACCGCCCTTCGGCCAACAAGCCAATAATATTCCCCAAACCCCCCTCCCCCCTGCCCCCCTCCACTCCATTCGCTCCACCAAATCCGCCCTCCCCGCCGCGCCGATACGTCGGCACCGCGGTTCGGCGATCCTATCACTCCCACAGTATGCTCTCGTAGACTGCCGTCCTCTAGCCGCGCCGCCACCTCTGGCTACGTTCTTGTGGAGGCGCACGGCGGTCAGCGCTGCCACTGCTGGCGACGTTCGTGTGGAGACGCACGGCGGTCAGCTTCTCCCACAGTACGTGCATTCTAGACTGAGGCCCCGTTCATGTCGGTGTAGTGTTGAATGTTAGCTGATAGACGTTGTTAATCTCACTGTTTGTCGAAGTAGTTTACTGTCAATATGCTCTGCTTAAGAAGCTTCCTTGCCCTGTTCTGCACTCAATCTGCTTAGCTGAGATGGCATGCCAAGGCCGATTAGTTGCTAAAATATCCTGCCATATATTTATTGTGACGTAGATTGCCATGGTCTAGTAGACAATCTGTTAGGTGAAATAGCTCTACACCGTTTTATACTCGATCTTTGTTGCTGCGATGGCCTTCGATAGTTTGATGGCTGTGTGCTCGGCCTCATTGACTGCTGAAACAACCTGCCATAATTTGGCACTCAAATATGTTTGCTAAATTAGCTTTACATATATTTCGTTACTTAGATCTGCTCGTCCAAATATCTTGCCATAGCTTTAGACATCGACCTAGGTATTTTTTTCTAGACTTCATAAAAAAGCATATATGTTTTTCCTGTAATATCTAGTAGAAGAACTAATTTATATGTCTACCAGATGGACAGGACTTGGATAACTTCTGCTCGAAGATTCTCCGCTGCATATGTCGAGGGGGTTGAAAACTTCATGAACTTTATCAGAGCTGAGTACGGTGGTCTGAAATCAGATGTGCTCTGCCCATGTAGCAGTTGTATGAATTCAGTTACAAGACCCCAGCCAACTGTGCAAAATCATCTACACTTGTATGGGATGTCGGTCACATATACTAGGTGGGTTCATCATGGTGAAGCTGTGAACGTCAATGTTATTGATTATGTGGAAGCAGCAGATCACCATCTTGATCTGCCTGATGCTCGGGTGGCAGAGGAGGAGGAGGTGGTGGTGGCGGAGCCAATGAGTTTGACCAACATTGAAACAATGCTACAAAATGCTTGTGCATTCCGTGAACTTTCACCTGCACAAGAAAAATGGTGGGCCCACATGTTGGAACAATGCAACGTTGTTGTCACCCCAGGAAATAAGTTTCCAGTACGCTCAGCTATGGTCACCTTTCTTCAGGTGAAGACATCTGAGCGGATGACCAACAAATCATTCGATGCGATGTTGGCTGCTTTCCGCAAATCTTTCCCAGATGCGTCTGAGCTGCCACACACCTACAGTAAAATGAAGAATTTCCTTCGTGCAGTTGGAATTGGATATGATATGATCCATGTTTGTAAGAATAATTGTGTTCTGTTCCGGAAGGATTATGCCAACTTAAGTGAATGCCCAAAATGCAAATCATCAAGATGGAAAGATGGCGATGCTATGAAGAGGATTCCTCATAATGTTCTGAGACATTTTCCAATTACAACAAGATTGCAGAGGTTATTTCATGATGCTGAAATAAGAGAGGATGTACTGTGGCATTCTAGGAACCAGGAGTACAGAGATCAGAATGTAATGAGCCATCCATCTCATGGTAGTGAGTGGAAAAGCTTCAATGATAAACACAAAGAGTTTGTTGTTGACCCGAGAAACATTAGACTTGGCTTAGCTTCAGATGGATTTAACCCATTTGGCCACCAGAGCGCCACATATAGCATGTGGCCAGTGCTTGTTATCCCTTACAACATGCCTCCAAATGTCTGCACCAAAGAATCAAACTACATGATGGCCTTACTCATCCCAGGTCCAAAAAGTCCTGGAAAGGATTTTGATTTGTTCATGGAGCCTCTTGTGGAGGAACTTCAACAGCTATGGAAGGGTGTTCTCACTCAAGACCTATATAGCTGCCCACCAGCTGATTTCTTTATGCGTGCTATTATAATTTGGTGCATCCATGATTATCAGGCTTTGGGCACTATGTCAGGGCGAACGACACATGGTTACAATACATGTGTTCACTGTGACAGGAATCCACTGTCATATGCAATACTTAGCAAGATCTGTTACATTGGACACCGTCGTTTCCTTGCCAAGGACAAGCCGCATCCTAGAAAACACCGAAGACATGTGTTCAATGCAAAGCATGGAAACCGTGATGCACCAAAGTGGCTCACCGCCGATGAGTTGCAAGTGGAATTAGAGAAGGTCGGGCATATTACACCAGGAAACCATCCTGGTAATGGTAGCGGGAAAAGGAAGTGTGGCAGGGTAGAAGAGAGATTATTGTTTACCCGCAGGTCCACTTTGTGGGACTTGGAGTATTGGAAAGATTTGGATCTGCGGCATAATCTTGATGTGATGCACATTGAGAAAAATATATGTGACAGCATTATCGGCACACTTCTTAATATTGAAGGCAAGACGAAAGATACCTTAAAATCTAGGATTGATTTGACACACCTGGGTATCAGAAAGGATTTGCAGGTGCAAGACGAAGGTAAACCACGGGATATGGCACCAGCTGTGTACGTCTTGGACAAGGTAAAAAGAAAAGAATTTTGCGAGGTCCTGTCACTTGTGAGATTCCCACATGGATTTGCTTCCAACCCTGAAAGGAGAGTCAGTTCAGATGGAAACAAGGTACAAGGGTTGAAAACTCATGACTGCCACGTCCTACTTCAAAGGGTTTTACATGTTATCCTTAGAGAATTGGGCCGCCCTGACTTATACAGAGCAGTTGCAGAGTTGGGACAATTCTTCAGGGAACTCTGCAGTAGGAATATCAGGATAGATGCTTTGGAGCGTCTTAGAGACAAGATACCAACTATCCTATGCGACCTTGAGAAGATATATCCTCCAGCCTTCTTTGATGTGATGGTGCATTTGGCTGTTCATCTACCTGATGAGGCACTACTTAGAGGTCCAGTACAGTATGGCTGGATGTACCCTATTGAAAGGCGGCTAGGCACTTTCAAGGGCTATGTTAGTGTTAGAATAAATCCGAGGCACTTTATCGATCTACCGAGGACCAAGCAATCACATGAAGCACGACACCGAGATTTGTTAACGAGGTTCACCAATATGGCTACATCCCCGAGGCATGACTATGGGCGCTCCTCCCCGAGATACCGCGACACCGGCCACCCGGCGCCAGCACACGCCGCCGGCTCCCCCTTGCGCGCCTGTGCTATTATGTTGGCATAGGTTACATCGTGTGTCTACCCCCGCTAGATAAGAGAAGTCTAGGATACAAGTGTCCTACTAGGATACGACTCCACATCCTATGTAAACACAATACAACTCATAGTCCAACTGTAACCTACCTTGTACACTATATTCGACACAACTCTAACAAACTCCACCTTGGCGAATATTCTCCACCAACTTGAATTTGTCCATGTGTCAAAGTTCCATGTACATTGGACTTGAGCTTATCCCATGAGTACCGCTGCTACTCCAAAGACTCCATATGACTCCACCTGCAACTTGTAGTCCCTTCTTTTCTTGACCACAGTCAACACTCGAGCAAAATTTAGTTCCTTGTCACTCTAGTTTGTGCTCCCAACTTCCAGAGTATCAGTCCAACGCCATCACACACTGATCACTGACCTGCGTGAAAGTGAACAACTCACATATTGGGTGTCACACATAAGAATTACCTGAACTCAACATCACCGCTCCTTTCTCGACCGCATGTCTGAAACTTGAAGGAATTTCACCATTGCTTGTAGTCATCCCAAGTCAAATTTGCAGTTGTCTCACCACATGTATGACCACCAGAGCCCTGGCCCGTCTCCATGTCCCGTGCATACCGCACGCCTCGCCGCTATTACCGCGCCGAGCCTCCGCTGTCCCGGTCAAGTCTCAAGGGTCACGAACCCACACCACTCAACCCCCACTACAGAGTACCATCGATCATCACCGACCGATGACGAGTTTCACGCTTCCATCAGACCAATGGGCTCCAGTTTCGAACTGCATGTCACTCGCTTTCCTCCTTGCTGAATAGGCTTCTATTCCCTGGATCCTTACACCGTAGCCCCTCAATCCAGCTCCACCTTCAACATGACTCCATGGTAGATGATCAGTCCACCCTCGCGCCCCGTCAACTTCAAGCTCCGTGTGTACACCACCTTGAATCAACCCCACGCCATAGTCTTGTCGAAGCCACACAAGCCCTCGGGGCCTGCACACGTGTTTCCACGCCCAGAAGTCGGTCACCATCAGCATCACGCTCATATGTCGCTGTCGTCGATCCCACCACCGTCTCCTGTTCCAACCGACTCACATCGATCCCATCAGACTGTCCTGTCTGGCCGAGCCGAACTTATCCGACTGCACGACATGCTTCAGACTCCATGAGTCTTGTGCGCACATCATCTGTCTTGATTTCTTTTGGGCCATCATGACAAACAACGCATCGCTGCATCCGTACCATACACGATCCACATACAAAGCAAAGAACTCCAAAAAAAGCACCCGGAGCCTTCTTATTTGCCTGTAGCAAACCACCTTAGCTATCCCGAACTATTCTTTTCTTCCTTTGCACATGTACTTAATCAATCCAATTTGGTAGCCATCAAGTCAATGCTCCGATGACAAGACAAACACCAAAGCAACACCCTTGACTGCAGCGGAACGACGTCCTTTTTTCACCAAAACAAATCTCACGCTATGCTCCTAGACTTCAGCCCCCAATTGTGTCAACCCTGCTCGCGTAGCACATCAGCCCAACGTGTGCCTCAAAGACACTACTGTATGGGCCACCTCCTGCCTAAGGGTCCTGTTGGGGATATTACTACTGGGCGTAAACCGGCCTATCTGGGCCGGGTTAACATCATCAGTAGTTCAAGGGAGTTAAAGCCCAAGGAGGAAGATAAGGGCCCAAGGCCTATAGTCGGTTTAAGACCTGTAGCCGTAAACCGGCTTGGTATGTAAACTTGTATTGTAAGTTAGGAATAAGGAGAGACCAACCCGGATATGAGTATGAACCGGTGTTGGGACTCTGGGGACCGACGGGCGTCACCCGTGTATATAAGGGGACAACCCGGCGACGGTTGAGGGGAGAACGACAACTCGAGACATAGGTGAAGCTTGTTTGCTCCCAAGTCATCGAGACCTAATCAATTCCATCACAACTAGACGTAGGCTTTTACCTTCATCGAAGGGGATGAACTAGTATAAACTTTCTTGCGTCCTTGTGTCCGCTTTAACCCCTTCAAGCTAACCCGTCGCGATGGCTCCACGACTAAGTCCTTTCTATAGGACATCTACCGTGACAAAACCACGACAGTTGGCGCCCACCGTGGGGCTATCGCACGATGGTTTCCGGTTCTTGGAGGGCCGCTTTGAAGGACTCAAGGGCTATGCTGTAGGCCGGATGACTAAGAGTCGTCGCGGCAGGCTCTACATCGACGACGCAGGTTGGGGCCCCGAGGCCGGCTCAGTTGAGTACGGGTACTGGGTCCCCTTTGGTAGCATTCATGTTTTCATTGGTAAGATCGGTGAACCGGGCCCTGAGCCGGACATCTGCACCGACCTCGTCGAGACGGCTCAGCGTGTGCAATTCGCCCGGGTTAAACCGGCCATGAAGCAGGCCTTCGTGGGAGTCATCCATGGAGGAAGTCATGAGGACGGATCAGGATTTCATGAGGCGACTGTCATTTGTTCCGGTGATGAATCTTCGACCGGAGAAACCGAATATCTTTATCAGCTACAAGATGGCCGGAGTGGGAGCTGTTCCGATGGCGACAGTATTCCGGACCCCTCTGATCTGCCCAACCGGGTTGGAATATTCATGGCCGGAACACAAGCAGCACTTCATTCTTCGACAACTACGGCAACGATTTCCGGTTCAGCAGCAGCGACGGCCGCTGGGGCAGGAGGCCCTGTGCGCCCGCCGGCTCAGGTTCTATCAGAGCTATTTGATGCGTTGGCTATGCTCATGGCGGAAGCTAATCCGCCAGATCAGGACGTTCACAATGCGGAGATTGCAAAGGTAAAGGAACAGATCACCCAGGCCAAGGCGGATCTGGCGGCTGAGGACACCAGGATGGCCGCAGAGCGGGCTGCTTTAGACGCACAGGCCTACAGGCTTATGTTAGACCAGAGCGCATCACATGAAGTCATGAGGAGGAAGCACCGATCCCGCTTACCTCTGATTTTCGAGGCCAGAGACCTTTTCAACACTCCAGGGCCAAGAGCCAGTAATCCGCTGGAGGGGAACCGGGCAGAAGCCCTAGGAACCGGTGCGCCGGTTCAGCCTCGTCAGATCGACCTGCCTCGTCAAAACACCATTGTACCTCAGGCTGCTTTAACACCCCCGGGTCACTACTCCAACCCAATGGACAATCTTGTTGTCGCTGCTGCACGGCTGGAGGCCATTCCAATTGAAGGTGACTCGCCGCAGGCAGTAGAGACACGGCGGGTCAAGGAACTTTTGAGGACCGCTTTGGCTCAACAGGAAGCATACTCGTACAGCCACGACCGGATTCACTCGACCCCTCGTCCAAGCCGGAGCTATAGCAGACATATGGATGAACCGGCAGTGTCGAGTAATGAACGACGTGGGGCACCCCAGGACAACAACCCGGCGGGTGGTGCTGATGACGCTCAGGGAGTGGTGGACCGGGCCCGCGCGCGCAGGGAGGCCAAGTTAGCCGCACAGCACCAGGCTCGGCAACTCACGCCGGTTCATCCAACCACCTTGACTGAACCTGGTGTTACCTCCAGTTCTTTGGGGGTGCCTTGCCTTATCCCCGCTTTATGCAACGTGCGCTTGCCCAAGGATTTCAAAGGCCCGCGCAAGGTGCCAAATTACACGGCGGATCAACCTCCAGACACATGGTGGAGAGCTATGAGATGGCCATGGAGATGCTTGATGTGGATGACGCGGTGTGTGCAAAATACTTCACCATGATGCTCGAAGGAACGGCCCGTACTTGGTTAAAAAGCTTGCCGGCTAATTCTATCAGTTCATGGGCCCAGTTACGGGCCCGGTTTATCAGCAATTTCAAAGATACCTGTAAACAGCCTATGTCGATAGTGGACTTAGCTGCATGCGTCCAGGAGGAAGGAGAATCAACGACTCATTGGGTGTGCCGGGTTTCACAAGTATTGCACTCCTCAGACCGCATCAACGCTGACACTGCAGTATTAACCCTAGAGGGCAACTGCCGGTTTGGACCCCTGAAGCTGAAGTTGGGACGGATGAAGCGTCATTGCACTGACATGGGGACTCTCATGGCCACTTTGGAAAAATATGTTGATTCTGATAGTACCAAGGATCCCGAATCTGATGATGACAAGACAGGGAAGGGAAAGAAGAACAGCAGCTCCAAAGGTCAGCAGCATCACTGGGTAGGCAATGGTGGAGGAGGCAAGCGTAAAGCGGATGGTAACATGGACTTTGTGGCTAATGCCAACGCACAGAACAATGGCCAGCGACGCAAGGGTAGGCCAAGAAATCGTAGTGGGCGCCCAACCCTAACCCAAACCGCCTAAACTTTCTGCTAAACCAGCCCTGTCCAAAACATGGGACGAAGGAGGAACCAGCGAACCACCTTTGGAAGGATTGCTTTATTATGCAGGAGTTCAAGAATTCTAATAATTTCTGGTATGATCACGAATCTAGCGATGGCTTAGGGTCCGGGCCGGGTTACGGTGGAGGAAGTTCCGGTTCAGGGTTTAATGGTAATCCGGGCGGAAATAATGGTCAAAATAATCGGAACAACCGGGGTGGTTACAACCAACAGCAGCAGCAGCAGCAGCAGTCGGGTTACCAGAGCAACCCAAAGCACTTGAGTGGTGGACAGTACCATGTCTTTACCACTAGCTTGGACAAGCGAGACCGGAAGGTTCAGAGGCGGGCGGTCAACTCTGTTGAACCGGCCATACCCCGTTATCTACGTTGGTCTGAACAGCCAATCATATGGAGCAGAGAGGATCACCCGCCCCAGGTCGATAACCCGGGTCAGCTGGCGCTGGTGGTGGCGCCTCAGGTGGGAGGTTATAAGTTCACCAAGGTGCTCATGGATGGAGGGAGCAGTATTAACATCCTGTACTATGAGACCTTCCGTCGTATGGGACTGACAGATAAGAATCTCAAACCGTCTAAAACAATATTCCATGGTGTAGTGCCTGGCAGATCAGCATATCCCGTTGGTAAGATAGCTCTGGAAGTGGCCTTTGGGGATGATCATGATTCTAGATCAGAGACATTGACGTTTGAGGTGGTGAAAATCCAAAGTCCATATCATGCCCTGTTTGGGCGACCGGCGTACGCCAAGTTTATGGCCCGGCCCTGTTATGTGTATTTGCAGCTCAAGATGCCGGGTCACAAGGGGACAATAACGGTTCATGGAAGCCGCAAAATTTCTTTGGAATGCAAGGAAGGAGATGCGGCTTATGCAGAGTCGGTTTGTGCCACCGAGGAGTTGAAGTACTATAAAGACAATGTTGATCCGGCGGACATGACTCCGTTGAAGAAGCCAACTACGGAGCATGATCCGGCCCTGAAGTTCAAATCGGCAGCAGAGACTAAGCTTGTTGATTTTGTACCTGGCGATTCGTCTAAGCAGTTCAGCATCAGTGCCAACTTGGATCCGAAATAGGAAGGCGCGCTCATCGAGTTCATCCGTGAGAATCGGGACATTTTCGCATGGAAACCCTCTGACATGCCAGGTGTACCGAGGGAACTCGCTGAGCACACACTTAATGTGGATCCTAAATACAAACCGGTGAAACAGTTCCTCCGCCGGTTTAATGAAGAAAGGCGCAAGGCGATTGGAGAAGAGGTAGCCAGGCTCTTAGCAGCTGGCTTTATTATTGAAGTGTTTCACCCTGAGTGGCTTGCCAATCCGGTGCTGGTCCTCAAGAAAAATGGCACCTGGCGCATGTGTGTGGATTACACAGATCTTAATAAGGCTTGTCCAGCAGATCCTTTTGCCCTCCCCCGTATTGATCAAATCATTGATGCTACGGCGGGTTGTGAGCGTCTAAGTTTTTTGGATGCGTATTCCGGCTATCATCAGATCAAAATGGCAGTTAAGGACCAGGAGAAGACAACATTTATAACTCCCTTTGGAGCCTTCTGCTATGTGTCTATGCCCTTCGGGCTCAAGAGTGCCCAGGAAACTTACCAACGGTGTGTACAAAATTGTCTTCACAAGCAGATTGGCCGTAATGTGCATGCTTATGTGGATGACATCGTGGTTAAGTCCAGGGAGAAGGAGACTCTGATCGATGATTTGAAAGAAACCTTTGATAATCTGAGAACATACAAGATGATGCTTAATCCGGACAAGTGTGTTTTTGGTGTACCGGCAGGCAAGCTATTGGGTTCTCCAGTGTCCAACAGGGGAATTGATGCTAATCCAGAGAAGATCACAGCTATCACCTCCCTTGCTAAACCGAAGTGTATCAACGATGGTCAACGCCTGGCAGGCAGGATTGCTGTGCTAAGCCGGTTTATCAGTCGACTGGGTGAGAAGGCAATCCCTTTGTATCAGATGTTGAAAAAGACGGATCAGTTTGTCTGGAGTTCTGCTGATGATGAAGCGTTTGAGGACTTAAAGCGGCAATTGGCCAATCCGCCTGTGCTCGCCGCTCCCGTTGACAAGGAGCCATTACTGCTATATGTTGCTGCTAATGTTCGGGCGGTCAGTGTAGCTATTGTGGTGGAGCGAAAAGAGGCAGGTAAGGAGCATCCGGTTCAACGTCCGGTTTATTACATCAGCGAGGTGCTCATTGAATCCAAGCAAAGGTATCCGCATTGGCAGAAGCTGGTGTATGGAGTCTTTATGGCAAGCCAGAAGCTTAAACAATATTTCCAAGGGCACTCAATTACGATGGTCAGTTCTGCTCCTTTGGGAGATATCATCCAGAACCGGGAAGCAACTGGCCGGATTGCAAAGTGGGCCATAGAGCTGGGGCCGTACGGTTTGAAGTATGTGCCTCGGACAGCGATTAAGTCTCAAGCGCTTGTTGATTTCATCAATGATTGGACAGAAATGCAAGCACCTGAAGAAAAGCCGGATCATACATATTGGACCATCCATTTTGACGGATCCAGGCAGTTGGAAGGCTCGGGGGCTGGAGTCGTATTAACTTCCCCACGAGGTGATAAGTTTTGTTATGTTCTCCGTTTAATGTTCCCTTGTACTAACAATGCAGCTGAGTATGAAGCCTTGCTCCATGGTCTCCGGATGGCTAAGGAGATGAATCTAAGCCGAGTTAAGTGCTTCGGTGACTCAGACCTTGTGGCCCAGCAAGTGTCTGGCACTTGGGACTCCAAGGACCCACTCATGGCAGCATATCGTCGTGAGGTGGATACTGTCGCAGGTTATTTCAAAGGTTATCAGGTGGATCACGTGGACCGGCGGAAAAATGAAGCGGCAGACGCTTTAAGCCGGCTGGGCTCTCAGCGCAAACCGGTCCCACCCAATGTTTTTTTGGATGTGCTGCACAACCCATCGGTCAAGATCCCTGGTGAAGAGGATTTGGCTATTCCTGATCCGGAGGCTCGATTGGTGGTGGCTCTTCATGTTATTCCGGATTGGACGCTTCCCTACCTGGCGTACAAGAACCGGGGTGAGTTGCCAGAGGATGAAATTCTAGCAAAGCAGATAATCCGGCGATGCAAGTCCATGGCTATCATCAACGGCGAGTTGCATCATTGCAGTACATCAGGGGCATTCCAACGCTGTGTGTCTCCTGAAGAAGGCCGTGAAATCTTGCGTGAGATCCACGAAGGAGATTGTGGTCACCACGCCGGTTCAAAGTCTCTGGTGGCTAAAGCGTTTCGCCATGGTTTTTATTGGTTAACTGCTCATGCTGATGTGGAGGATCTAGTCAGACGGTGTGATGGTTTCCAAAGGTTTTCAAGGCGTGCTCATGTACCGGCTCAAGAATTGAGAATGATTTTGATTACTTGGCCGTTTGCGACTTGGGGGCTGGATATCGTTGGGCCTTTCAAAAGGTCCAAGGATAAGAAGACCCACCTCCTGGTGGCGGTTGACAAGTTTACAAAGTGGGTGGAGGCAGAACCTGTTAGCAAGCGTGATGCGGCCACGGCGGTTCAGTTCATCAAAAAGGTGATTTTCCGGTTTGGCTTTCCGCACAGTATTATAACAGATAGTGGTACCAATTTATCCAAAGGTGCTATGAAGGAGTTCTGCGAACGAGAGCACATCCGGCTCGACGTTTCATCAGTGGCACATCCACAATCTAATGGTCAAGCAGAAAGAGGTAATCAAGAGATCTTGAGAGGCATCAAGCCCCGGCTCATGGTTCCTTTGCAGAGAACGTCGGGTTGTTGGGTAGAAGAATTACCATCTGTGCTATGGAGTATAAATACAACACCCAACAGATCAACAGGATACACACCGTTCTTCATGGTTTATGGAGCGGAGGCAGTTCTCCCCAGTGATATCCGGCATGATTCACCTCGTGTCGCAGCTTATATTGAAGCAGACAACGAGACTGCACGGCAAGATGCTTTGGACCGGTTGGATGAAGAGCGTGACATCGCAGCCGCCCGATCGGTGATTTACCAGCAGGATCTTCGTCGTTATCATAGTCGCCGGGTCAGAACCAGAACCTTTCAGGAAGGAGATTTGGTGCTTCGGCTCATCCAAGATCAGACTAACATGCATAAGCTATCCCCACCTTGGGAGGGGCCTTTCATGGTCAGCAAGAATCTGCACAACGGGTCGTACTATCTGATCGATATTCGAGAGCATAAGGACTCACGTACATCAGAGGAGGAGACTAACAGGCCGTGGAACATAGCTCATCTTCGGCCTTACTACACCTGAGCCATTGGCTATACTTATGTACATATTACGACAATGTATATATTATGATTAAATATAATAAATCGGAACCTTAGCTAAAGCGGGGTATCTGTTCTTTTACATCATATGAGGTTACACGGAGTTGCTCTAAAGCGGCCTCCGGTTTACCCCTTGAGTTCGCTTTGCTAAAAGCATCGTGTTATATCACTTGGAGGATTGGTCGTGTCCGAACCAATACCATGCCTCTTGATAGGCGAAAGCCACCAGATCACTTGGGGACTTGGTCATGTCTGAACCAGTCACGCCTCTTGGTCGGCCTAAGGCCACAGAATCACTTGGGGGCTTGGTCGAACCCGAACCATGACCATGCCATTTGGTCGGCATAAATGCCACGATTTCATCTGGGGACCTGGCTGACTAGAACCATAGTTACACCTAACGGGAACTTGGTCGTGTTTAGCCATGGTAATGCCATTTGATCAGCTTAAATAAAATTTTTCTTTTGCTTCACACTTTTTCTTTGAAGGGGGGTTTTTTGCTTTTTATTTGTGTTTCTTAAACCGGCAAAAAAATTCAATTGACGGAACACAGTTCACGTCAATCCGGAGGCTATTTGACCGGTTTGATCCGTGTTGTTAACATCCTCTTATGGAGTAGCACGGTGTTTATTATAACCCGGCACGGCATACATGGTAAACCAGCGTCATATATATATATATACAGGAGCTGTTATCTCCTCCAACGGTATGGGTTTGCAAAACTCCGCTTCAAGATTGGCCAAGCCAACTCCACGCTCAATGACGGCAGGTATTATGTATCTCAAAATTTGGTCATACTTAAAATTTTGTTTTGATTTCATATATGCAGACATTATATTCTGCCTGACGGTACAACCGCGGTGGCACTTGATGAATTTTTTATTTCAGAAAGTGTTTTGGAAAGTTCATTGCCACAGGAAGAACAAATTATGCACGAAGGCATATCAACATCAAAGGTATCAGCTAGCCTATTACAAGGCAACATGGTGCCCATAATAATATAATTGTTTTTCATGAGGAAGAGGCAGTTTTAAACCGGCGTCCAGTTCAAGCTTGGTCACCAGCCTGGCCTGATGGTTGTGGGTCGTTCTGCGCCGCTTCAGCCTCCGTATCCCTACCAAGTGGCTGGAAATCCATAGTTGTCCAGTCGATTCCCATTAATGCTTGAAAAACAGCTTCATCGTGGATCAGCAAGGACGGGTCAATATCAGGAGCATAAGTATGCTTACGGATTGGAGGAATCAGATTTTCCGATTCATGGATTGGCGCAGCTATTCGCTTGTTCTGACTGTCATATTGCGCTTGATAACGAGACAAGTCTGCTTCCTCAGCCAACTGACAAGCTAGGGGACGCACCTCCCAGTTTATCGCTCGCAGATCTGCTTCATCGAATTCTGATCCGTCTTCCTTCAAGCTGGGATAGCCCTGAGCCGCTTCAACAGGATCAAAATCTGGCACCCAGGCTTTTGCCCGGATTAAAGCATTGATTGCGCCGGTTCGAGCAGCAGATTTCTTTAGCTCTTCAATCCGGGCAGGAAGCACCGACAGTTTCATCAGGGTGTCTTAAATCAAAGTAGGCGCCGGTTTGTTATGAGAGGCGGTACAGATGATCCGCTGGGCACCAGTATACAATTGTTCAACCAATGTATAGGCGGCTTTTAGCTTCTTCCGTACATCTGACCCCAAGTGACCAATGCGTGTCCCTGAAATACCATAAAGGGTTAATAAACCGGCAACTTGGTCAGAAGGCAGAGCCAATTCAGTAGGAAAATTGGCTTACCAAAGATAGCAGCAGTCATGGCATGCACGTGCCACTTTATGCTGGTCAGTTCATCTGCCACTGGTTTTAGTGCAGCCTCAGCTTCCTCTACTCGTTTGATCAAAGTGGATTTCTCAGTGGCCCAGTCCGCCCGTTTCTTCTTGAAGTTCTCCTTAAGTTGTTCCATGGCGCTTAAAGCACTGGCCAATTCCTCTTTTGCTTTGGAGGTTTCAGCTTGTTGGGTTTTCAAGGCTTCTTGAAGATCGATGACTTGGTTCTCTTTCGTTTTCAGCTCCGCCTGCATGCATACAGATATATGCTTCAACAAATTGGTAGAAGGATTCAAGTACCAACCACATAACAAGTTATGCGCTTAGTACTTGGGGGCTAATGCATATTTGATCTAAAACGGCCTCCGGTTTACCCCTTCGGCTTTCCATTGTTTACAAAGTCCCAAGATCAATACAAGTATTCAACTTGGCACTTGGGGGCTAATGCATAATTGATCTAAAGCGGCCTCCGGTTTACCCCTTCGGCTTTCGATTGTTTACAAAGTCCCAAGATCAATACAAGTATTCAACTTGGCACTTGGGGGCTAATGGTTATTTGATCATATATATTCTGATGCGGCAGTTTCAATTACTTAAAGTACCGATTTAACTACGCTAAAGTTGAACCGGCCCTTGGGGGGCTACATCAGCAAATTTGAAAGTAACAGGATTTATATTATTAAGTCCCGGTTTGAAGGAATATTCCAAACCGGCCCTTGGGGCTAGGAGAATCAGGAATGGAAGCATACAGGCAGGAAGGAGCATATGGAAATTACTTCATATTTATCTTTCATCATGTTGACCAGACCGGCTTTATAGTCACGGCTGGTATACAGCCGGTTCAGATAGCCGGAATGGATATCTTGGGCGTTAAGAGCAGAATAGGTCGTCAGATCAGCATTCCACTTGCTTTTACCAAAGGCAGCAAGGTCTTCCTTGGCAGAATGTTTGGATAAAGCGACAGGATTATTTGGCTCAGTATGGCCAGTACCAGTAATGACAACCTCATCATCTTTGGTACCGCCGGTTTGCACTGGAGCTGTTGGCTTGTCAGTAGGCTTGGCTGGACCGGTGGAGCTTTCAATCCGGATAGAACCTGTAGGCTGATGGGTAGGACCTGAGGTGTCAGTAGGTCTCTCTTCTGCAATAAGATCATCATCTGGCTACGGTGGATCGTGGGGAATATCTTCAGGAATAGCCGCTTCAGCATTGGGTGTCTTGTCCGCTTCAAGAACAACATCTTCTTCGGCCGCTTTGTCCAGGCGGGCCTTCTTGCTTGGCCTAGGTTTGGCCCTGAGAAGAATAACAAAATCAAATACAGAATATGTTCTAAGGCAATGTAATGCAAACATCACAATAAGTATAGCTTACCCAAGCACCATTTTGAGCGGTGGGAGCTGAGTAGCTGATGACTCGCCAGAAGATGAGTGGGAAGTAACCTGATAATCGGAGTCAGACGGAGTAAGAGGTTGACGAAAGCAGCCCGCTTTAGGACAAGCACTGACAAGAAATTTAGAGACCTCGGAATGGCGTTTCCGAACCGGACTGTTCGGTAAACCAGCGGAGGTAACTACCTGGCCGCTGTGCCGGGTGGTGCGGCGAGCTTCGTGTTGTTGGGTCTTCATAAGAAGTTTAGGATCCAAATAAGCAAGAGGATGAGAAAATTTAACTTTCCGGTTTGCCTGGCGGATTTTTTGTGAAGGCAAAGTTGCTGAATCGGAAGAGAGAACAATTACCTCGGCAACATCCGCGTGGCTGGCTTCGACATCATCCTGACAAATATCATCATCAATAAGACGCATGAAAAATAAACCAAGTGAGTCAAGCTCTACCTCAAAGTCCGGATTATCCACCTCATCGTCAGGAGCCAGATTAGAAGAGGCAGTGGTTCTTTTCCTATGGGCAGTCTTCTTCACAGCTTTAGTCTTTTGCCGGGTTGCCCTTTCCGGTTTGTCTGGTTTTTCTGGCTTCTCCTGCGGTAGTTTTTTGCTCCAAAATGGATCATCGCCCTGATTATGCAGACACTGATATTAAAAACAATAACCAGACATATCAATAACAAATTCAGCAAAGAGAAAAATCAAAGTCTTACAGCTGGCGGTTTGTTGGTGGCACAGAAGGGAAGCAGGCCGGTTCTGGCACAAATGTGTTCTGGTTCATTCAATATCTTACGCACAACCTCTGTGATTTCCTCACCGGAGAGCTGGAGTCTTGAGTGTCGCAGTGGGTCATCAACATGGTCAGTATATTGGCACATCAAACCGGAGCGCAGGCTAAGAGGCAGTATGCTCCATGATATCCAACAGCGAGCAAGGTCCACCCCTGTTAAACCATTAGCCATAAAAGCTCTGAGTTTTGATAACTGAGGAGCATATTTACTTCTCTCATGTGCAGTCAATCTTTGTGGAGAAGGGTGTGTGTTGCTGAGCCGCTCCGGTCGAAAGCCAGGCAAGGGATTCTCACCAGCAGGGGAGGTGTCATGGTAGTAGAACCATGTCTGATTCCATTCTTTGGGGTGGCTATGCAGTTTGGCATGAGGGTATGTGACCTCTTTCCTTTTCTGAATCGCCACACCACCCAACTCCGTATTGGAGCCGTCAGTAAATTCAGTACGACGGTTTAGATGGAATAGGTCTCTGAACAGTTCCACTGTGGGCTCCTCTTGAAAGAACGCTTCACAGAGTACTTGGAAGTGACACATATTTGTAACAGAGTTGGGGCCAGTATCTTGTGGATGGAGCTGGAAATCGGCTAAGACATCCCGATAAAATGTAGAATCGGGCGGCTTAAAGCCCCGGGCTAAGTGATCCACGAAAACAACAACCTCTCCTTCTCGAGGTGTGGGAGGGCATTCTTTGCCAGGAGCCCTCCAATGGATTGTATCCTTGCTGCCTAAAGCACCAATCAAGACTAAATTGTCCAGTTCAGCCTCGGTGACGCGAGAAGGAACCCAATTGCACTCATACACTTGCTTGGCCATGATGGAATCTACAAGGTAAAGATCCCGGTTCAAAAATGCATTGATTAAAATGCACTGGTATGTACAATGTTAAACCGGAAACAGCCCTATCTAAACTGGAGTTTCATGAAGCAACCTACATCTGGCGGTTCAACAAGGGGACTAATGGCATATACCGGTTTGGAAAATTTTCTATAAGGTTAAACCGCCTGACCTAAACATTGAAGCAGTTGAGATTGCGGATGGTTAAGTATGCAGAAACAGGTTTCACAAGATCTTAGTACGGCGTTGGATCTGAAGCAAGTTCAGAAAATAAGAAAAATAGTCGAAGACTTAAAGCAGAGCGGAAGTGAATCAATGGGCAGATATATGGATAAGATCTATGGACTTGAGTAGGAAACCACCGGCGGATGCTAAAGCTACTACTATTCAGAGCAGGGTTTTACAAATCTATCCACGAGTCTGGGTACGAGCATGAACAAGTGATGAACACGCCAAGAACACGAAACCCTAGAACAGATCCATGTTAAGAAGAACAGAAGGCTTACCACAATCAAGGAGGATGCGTAAAGCTACCGCAGTGCTCTGGCGCGTTCAGGTTGATGCAGCGGCCCAAGACGGTGCAGAGGTTAACGGCGGCGGCGGAGCTCTGAGGCTAGCGACGCGAAGAAGGCGAAGAGAAAGGGGACGAAGGGGAGAAAGGAAATGACCCTTCGGTCCTATTTATAAGGCAAGAGACATGTGTCAGGCGCGGGAATCAAGGAACCGCAAATCTTGGAAGCAGAGCGGTCGCCTCGGTCATTGCGAATCTATTAAATAAGAAGATATCATGGATGTTTTTCTTTATGATAGATGACGTCACGCCGGTTTACAGCAACCGGAGAAGATGACGTCACGGCGGTTCAACAACTACAAGAAGATGTTGAAGACGAATATTTTTTTCTAAGGATTGACATGAACCAGTTCAAATCAATCTGGGGCCTAATGTTGGGGATATTACTACTGGGCGTAAACTGGCCTATCTGGGCCGGGTTGACATCATCAGTAGTTCAAGGGAGTTAAAGCCCAAGGAGGAAGATAAGGGCCCAAGGCCTATAGTCGGTTTAAGACCTGTAGCCGTAAACCGGCTTGGTATGTAAACTTGTATTGTAAGTTAGGAATAAGGAGAGACCAACCCGGATATGAGTATGAACCGGTGTTGGGACTCTGGGGACCGACGGGCGTCACCCGTGTATATAAGGGGACAACCCGGCGACGGTTGAGGGGAGAACGACAACTCGAGACTTAGGCGAAGCTTGTTTGCTCCCAAGTCATCGAGACCTAATCAATTCCATCACAACTAGACGTAGGCTTTTACCTTCATCGAAGGGGCCGAACTAGTATAAACTCTCTTGCGTCCTTGTGTCCGCTTTAACCCCTTCAAGCTAACCTGTCGCGATGGCTCCACGACTAAGTCCTTTCTATAGGACATCTGCCATGACAAAACCACGACAGGTCCCCTGGGCCGCTGCCTGTAACTTGCTGCTGCACCGGCCACACCTGGCTGCACACGCCCACGCTTGGGACTCCTCTTGCAGCATGCTACACCAGGACGTGATCCAATCTCACCGAGTCCTCCGGAACACACACCATCGTCAGCTTCGATTGCTTTTTGTTCGATCCAATACGCTTTCTAAGTTCCTGCAGATTTACATGCCTCCCGTCGACTTTAACCTCTTCCGAGCTTCGTTGCTCGCGATCCTTCGACTGTAGCTTAAATCCAACTGATCTATTTTATGTATTCGGCCTTTTCCGATTTCGCTAAGAACCACGCCGCATCGGCTGCATCTCAACTCAATCCTTCCTCTAAATCAACATCCGCACCTTAAATCGAACCTTGCTCATGATACCACTTGTTAGAATAAATCCAAGGCACTTTGTCGATCTACCGAGGACCAAGCAATCACACGAAGCACGACACCGAGAGTTATTAACGAGGTTCATCGATATGGCTACATCCCCGGGGCATGACTACGGGTGCTCCCCCCGAGATACCGCAACACCGGCCACCCGGGCGCCGGCACACGCCGCCGGCTCCCCCTTGCGTGCATGTGCTATTATGTTGGCATAGGTTACATCGTGTGTCTACCCCCACTATATAAGAGAGGTCTAGGATACAAGTGTCCTACTAGGACACGACTCCACATCCTATGTAAACACAATACAACTCATAGTCCAACTATAACCTACCTTGTACACTATATTCAACACAACTCTAACAGTTAGGAAGAGAGCTAGACCCGGGGTTGCATTGCAGAGGCCTACATTGCTACAGAAGCATTGACATTCTGCTCAAAATACATTGAAACAGTTGATCAGCTTAGCAAAGAGGTGGGTGAAGACAATCCCGGGCTCAATGTTTTCGATTATTCTGTTCTAGTTGCAGGGAAGAGTCGACAAGAGGACAAACCTAAAGATTTGGACAAAATGGTTTGGTATGTGTTGAATAATTGTCCTGAGATACTACCTTATATCAAGTAAGTGCAGTACTACAGATTATACATCGTAATCTACTAAACTTGCAGCACATTCTTATATATTTAGATGTTTGACGCGATCACTATGTTGTGCAGCATCTACAAAGAGGAGTTACTGCCACAAAATCCAAGAAACATTGACAAACTGGTTATGGCAGGATTTGCGAAATGGTTCAAGAACCATGTAAGCTTTTGAAGTGCACTGTCAGTTTTTTTAATATATTGAGTACATAAGATGATCAGCTTGTCTATTTTCTAACCATAGGTTAAGAATATGCGGGAGGATGGGCAGGCAGTTGATGATGCCCTTTACTCACTAGCAATGGGTCCTGATACTCGGGTAAGACATTATGAATCTTGCGATGTTGGAGATGTGCGCTACAACACCCTTGCACGTGACGAAGGCAGGAAGACACAAAACAGTGCCATCATGAGCACGGATACGTATGACAAAGAGACAACTGAAATGTATGCTAACATAACAGACATTGTTCAGTTGCAGTATATCTCCAGTTTCGAGGATCATCGGTGTGTGGTTCTGTTGTGCTGTCGTTGGTATAACCTGTTTTCCAGGATCGCAAAACCCAGAGCTGATGATTATTTCAAATCCATCAATGTCAAGGCGGCGTACCAGACCAACGAGCCTTTTATTTTGGCAAATCAAGAAACACAGATATTTTTCTTGGAAGACACATTTGCACGTAGCGATGACTATAGAGTATTGCAAAGGTTTGAGCAAAGGAATTCGTTTAATGAAGTTGCACAACAAGATGATGCTTACACTGCTCCTGATGTACAAGATAACACAGATGTTCCTAATATCTTTAAGAACCATCACGTTAATGACGTCAGCGAAAAGATTGCTTGTCGTGCTATGGACATACAAGAGTTGATCAAGAAGAAGCCAACGTTCGAGGACATTGAGGACGAAGAAGAAGATGACACCATGGGGAATTACGATTCAGACTGATACACATGGTGAAGATGTTGACGCTACTGCTGCGGATGATGATTACATTGCTTTTGTCGTATTTGCATGTCAGAAGACGTTTTTCTATCTACTATGTGAAATTGTGTTTGCTATGATAACTGAAACCTGATGAACATGTTGTTTAGTATTTTGCTGTGAGAACATCACTTGTTATGTATACTGATTTGTGTTTGGTGATTGTATGACAACTAAAACATGATGATATTGTTGTTTAGTTGTACTCATATTTGGCTGTGAAACTTGAATTTGATGACATAGTTTGCTGTTGGACTGCAATTTGCTCGACGTCTTCGAATGAGAACAAAGCTGACCCGACAGGGCCTCTGCTATTTATTTATTTATATGAGCAAAAGGGGATACCCCCTGATTTCCGTTAATAGAAATCATTAGATGTTCACAACACTACGTGCAACCTGCTACACAGGTCTCATTCATTACTAGTTTCAGCAAAGTGCTCATGTCGTAGCCACTGAATACATCACGAGTGCTACATACACTGCAAATAAAGAGACAATCATCCTATAGAGCACATCGATTTTGCCCATTATCTTCACAAGCTCTTTCATCTCCTCATTGTTGTCAAGGTCGTTCAGCAGCTGTTGCTTGGCCATGATCAGAGGAACTTGAAAGTACAACTATCCCTAGGTGGTTTTGGTAATTCATAACAACATATAGCTCATTGAGCTAATACTATTTCAAGATAATTATTTCAGGAAAGCTCAATGATTGGCATGGCATGGATGTGAAAGTGGAACCCTCAAAATGCTAAGGACAAAGGATTGGCTCAAGCTCAAAAGCTCAAGACTCTTCATTTCATATTTTAGTGATCCAAGATCACATTGAGTCCATAGGAAAAGCCAATACTATTAAGGAGGGATGAGGTGTTGCTTAATGAGCCTCTTGCTTCATGTGCTTAGTGATACGCTCCAAAACCCTCAACTACTTTCCCATATCCACATATGACCAAAACTCTAAGCCAAACTCGGTCCTACCGATTCTTCCTATCCGGCGCCACCGAGTTTCACTTGTCATTAGCCACTGCCAAACCCTAGCAATTCGGTTCTACCGATAAGGATCTCGGTCCCACCGAGATGGGGTTGCAAACTCTCTGTTTCCCTTTCGTAACTTTTCGGTCCCACCGAAAGAGCGAATCGGTCCCACCGAGATTGCAATGTAAACTCAGTGTTTCCCCTTTGTAACTTTTCGGTCTCACCGAGTTCCACTCGGTCTCACCGAAAGAGCAAATCGGTCCCACCGAGTTTGCCTGACCAACTCTCTGGTTAGCTAATTGCCAAATTCGGTCTCACCGAGTTTGTGTAATCGGTCTCACCGAGATTACGTTATGCCCAAACCCTAACCGAATCGGTCCTACCGAGTTGCATGTCAGTCCCACCGAAATTCCTAACGGTCACTAGGTTTACTATTTCGGTCAGACCGAGTTTTCTGATTCGGTCCCACCGAGATTGGTAAATTGTGTGTAACGGTTGGATTTTGTGTGGAGGCTATATATACCCCTCCACCTCTTTCTCATTCAGTGAGAGAGCCATCAGAACACACACATCATTCCAACTCATTTGTTCTGAGAAAGAACCACCTACCCATGTGTTGAGATCAAGACATTCCATTCCTACCATATGAATCTTGATCTCTAGCCTTCCCAAGTTGCTTTCCACTCAAATCTTCTTTCCACCAAATCCAAATCCTATGAGAGAGAGTTGAGTGTTGGGGAGACTATCATTTGAAGCACAAGAGCAAGGAGTTCATTACCTACACACCATTTGTTACTTCTTGGAGAGTGGTGTCTCCTAGATTGGCTAGGTGTCACTTGGGAGCCTCCGACAAGATTGTGGAGTTGAACCAAGGAGTTTGTAAGGGCAAGGAGATCGCCTACTTCGTGAAGATCTACCGCTAGTGAGGCAAGTCCTTCGTGGGCGATGGCCATGGTGGGATAGACAAGGTTGCTTCTTCGTGGACCCTTTGTGGGTGGTTGCTTCTTCGTGGACCCTTTGTGGGTGGAGCCCTTTGTGGACTCGCGCAACCATTGCCCTTGGGTGGAGCCCTGTGTGGACTCGCGCAACCGTTACCCTTCGTGGGTTGAAGTCTCCATCAACGTGGATGTAGGATAGCACCACCTATCCGAACCACGGGAAAAACATCCGTGTCTCCAATAGCGTTTGAACTCTCCAAACCCTTCCCTTTACATTCTCGCAAGTTGCATGCTTTACTTTCCGCTGCCCATAAACTCTTTGCATGCTTGCTTGAATTGTGTGATGATTGCTTGACTTGTCCTAGAATAGCTAAAATCTGCCAAGAACTAAAATTGGGAAAAGGTTAAGTTTTTATTTGGTCAAGTAGTCTAATCACCCCCCCTCTAGACATACTTTCGATCCTACAGAACTGCATCTTTAACCTTCTGCTCTGCATCTTCCTCTTCGGTCGTTCCTTCAGTTACTTTCCAAACACCCCAACCTGCTGGTATTGGGATTCCTCGGCTAACCAAATAATCAGCATAGTTGCATTCCCCCACATCAGCAACTTCCCAGAAATACAAATCACACGAATCTTCCCTTTTCTGCACGAATCAAATTGGAAGATCATCAACCAAACTATTAAAAAATCATCAACTGAAAGCAGCAGAACAACACTTAAACATATTATTACCCCATGATTCGGGCATTTGTAGAAGACTCAGCCAGGGTTGCGGATTGTGGTTGAGACGCGACGGATGACTCTGCGTGATTTGCAGCAGTGGCACCACACCGACGGTAGCGGGTTGCGATGAGCAATCGGCTGCAGTGCACGTGCCAGCGGAGGTGTGATGAGACCCACAGACGATGGTACGGGTGGCGACTTGGCGCATATCTGGTTGTTGCCTGCTGAAGAGCAGGTGGACGAGCAGCCAGCGGACATGGTTGCTGCGGCCAGAGCTTCTGATGCTAGGCAGAGTAAGTAGAGAAGAGGAGAAGCGAATGTTGGATATGTCAGTTTCATTACTTGCAGAGTAGCATAGCACCATATATAGTCATAGTCTAGGTTTGGATTCGAACCAGCTACAGGAGCACGTCTTTCTTTTTTCTAAAACTCGGCAACGTCTCTTTACTGGTACACTAGCTTGTTCTGTACGCCTTCCCAAGTCTTTGATTTTCTTTCTATATATAAAAAAGTATGCTACTTGGTGTCCGCTTAGTCAACAAACGATTGTGCCAACCTTGACCGTTGGATTGACATTCAACGTCTGTCGTGTTTCTTCGGTCTCTTCTTCCTCGAGCCGCCAAAGCCAAACCAGCGCCGGCGGGACCGCCTGCTCCCGCCTCCCACGGCTGGCTGTGATCTTCCCTGGCTCCTGTTCATTCCTGTTCGAGGCCTCACCATCGTCCTCCGCCTTGGTTTGCTCGTCGCGGTGCTGAAGGAAATATTCCCTAGAGGCAATAATAAAGTTATTATTTATTTCCTTATATCATGATAAATGTTTATTATTCATGCTAGAATTGTATTAACCAGAAACATGATACATGTGTGAATACATAGACAAACAGAGTGTCACTAGTATGCCTCTACTTGACTAGCTCATTGATCAAAGATGGTTATGTTTCCTAGCCATAGACAAAGAGTTGTCATTTGATTAACGGGATCACATCATTAGGAGAATGATGTGATTGACTTGACCCATTCCGTTATCTTAGCACTTGATCGTTTAGTTTGTTGCTATTACTTTCTTCATGACTTATACATGTTCCTATGACTATGAGATTATGCAACTCCTGTTTATCGGAGGAACACTTTGTGTGCTACCAAACGTCACAACGTAACTGCGTGATTATAAAGGTGCTCTACAGGTGTCTCCTAAGGTACTTGTTGGGTTGGCGTATTTCGAGATTAGGATTTGTCACTCCGATTGTCGGAGAGGTATCTCTGGGCCCACTCGGTAATGCACATCACTATAAGCCTTGCAAGCATTGCAACTAATGAGTTAGTTGCAGAATGATATATTACGGAACGAGTAAAGAGACTTGCCGGTAACGAGATTGAACTAGGTATTGAGATACCGACGATTGAATCTCGGGCAAGTAACATACCGATGACAAAGGGAACAACATATGTTGTTATGCGGTCTGACCGATAAAGATCTTCGAAGAATATGTAGGAGCCAATATGGGCATCCAGGTCCCGCTATTGGTTATTGACCAGAGAGGTGTCTCGGTCATGTCTACATAGTTCTCGAACCCGTAGGGTCCGCACGCTTAACGTTCGTTGACGATATAGTACTATATGAGTTATGTATGTTGGTGACCGAATGTTGTTCGGAGTCCGGGATGAGATCACGGACATGACGAGGAACTCCGGAATGGTCCGGAGATAAAGTTTGATATATGGGATAATGGTGTTTGGTCACTGAAAGGTTTCCGGAATTCACCGGAAGGGGTTCCGGATGTTTCCCGAAATGTTTGGGTACGAGAACACTTTATTTGGGCCAAAGGGGAAAGCCCACAAGGTTTTTGGAAAGCGCAAAAGGAAGTTTTGCGGAGGCCAGGGGCCAGACGCCAGGGTCCCTGGCGTCTGGGTCCAGACGCCGGGAACCCTGGCGTCTGGCCCTGGAGTCCGAGAAGGACTCTTGCCTTTCGGGTGAAACCGACTTTGTGGAGGCTTTTACTCCAAGTTTCGACCCCAAGGCTCAACATATAAATAGAGGGGTATGGCTAGCACCCAAGACACATCAAGAAACACCAAGACGTGTGCCGGCAACCCCGTCCCCTCTAGTTTATCCTCTGTCCTAGTTTTCGTAGTGCTTTGGCGAAGCCGTGCGGAGATTGTTCTTCACCAACACCGTCACCATGCCGTCGTGCTGCCGGAACTCATCTACAACTTCGCCCCTCTTGCTGGATCGAGAAGGCGAGGACGTCAATGAGCCAAACGTGTGCAGAACTCGGAGGTTTCGTGCTTTCGGTACTTGGATTGGTCGGATCGTGAAGACGTACGACTACATCAACCGCGTTGATATAACGCTTCCGTGAACGGTCTACAAGGGTACGTAGACAACACTCTCCCCTCTTGTTGCTATGCATCGCCATGATCTTGCGTGTGCGTAGGAAATTTTTGAAATTACTATGTTCCCCAACAGGTGCCACCCTCCGGTGTTGTCAACATGGTCAACAACCGAGAGGAATAAGGAGATGACTATACATGGTGAGGATGACAGTAGGGACCCAGCAGCGCGCGCAGTAATTTTGTTTTTTCGGGATGGAGAAGGGTATCAACTGGGTTGTGCGGGACCCGTGGCCCATCTAGCCCAGGCTTTTATTTCATATATTTAGCACATGACCAGCCCAGTTTGTTTTTTTTCCTTTCTGAAAATGGCTAGCCAGCTATTTTGTGTTTTGCAGAATAACCAACGTAGGCCTACTTGCTTTTCTATGCCCTGCTGGGCCGGAAATCTTTCAAGACGAGGAGGGATGCATTTTTCCCAGAAAATGGGCTATAAGTAATAAGAAATGGGCTATAAGTAATAATACATGGGCTGTAAAATGAAAAAATACAGCAAACAGGCAATTAGTTCCAAAATACTGTTTTCTTTCAGATTTTGATATTTTAAATTTTATTGTTTTTGTGCGGGTAAAATTTCATTGAATTTAAATTAAGGTATATTTAGATTTAAAATTAATTTGAATCTGGCTAGAAATTTCGGGTTGTATGCTGTTTGGGACAGATTTGGAGGCTGGCCTGTGGGTCTACTAGGTTGATGTGTACTTTGGCTTTGTCAACTTAGTCCACAAACGATTCTAGTAGCAGTGACCGTTGGATGTTAATCCAATGGCCGTGCTGCTTCTTCAATATCTGATCTTCTTGCTCCAGTCGCCCAAACCAGCTCCGGTGGGACTGCCTGCTCCCGCCTCCCGTGGCCGGCTGTGCTGCCGCACAGGCCGCACCGCCCCACCCTACTTCATTGCTGGCCAGGCCATGATACGTCCATTTTGCATCATGCTTTTATATCGATATTTATTGCATTATGGGCTGTTATTTCACATCATCTCACAATACTTATAGCTATTCTCTCTTATTTTACAAGGTTTACATAAGGAGGGAGAATGCCGGCAGTTGGAATTCTGGGCTGGAAAAGGAGCAAATATTAGAGACCTATTCTGCACAACTCCAAAAGTCCTGAAACTCCACAGAATACCTTATAATAAATAATTAAAAATCCTCGCCAAAGATGAAGACCAGGGGGCCCACACCCTGTCCACGAAGGTGGGGGCGCCCCCCCCCCCAGGGCGCGCCCCCTACCTCGTGGGCCCCCTGGTGGCTCTCCGATGACCATCTTCTGCTATATGAAGTCTTTCATCGAGAAAAAAACGAGAAGCAACCTTTCGGGACGAAACTCCGCCGCCACGAGGCGGAACCAATCTAGGGCTCCGGCAGAGCTGTTCTGCCGGGGAAACTTCCCTCCCAGAGGGGGAAATCATCGCCATCATCATCACCAATGCTCCTCTCATCGGGAGAGGGCAATCTCCATCAACATCTTCATCAGCACCATCTCATCTCAAAACCCCTAGTTCATCTCTTGTATCCAATTCTTGTCTCCAAGTCTGGGATTGGTGCTAGTAGGTTGCTAGTAGTGTTAATTACTCCTTGTAGTTGATGCTAGTAGGTTTAATTGGTGGAAGATCATATGTTCAGATCCTTTATGCATATTATTACCCCTCTGATTATGAACATGAATATGCTTTGTGAGTAGTTACGTTTGTTCCTGAGGACAAGGGAGAAGTCTTGCTATTAGTAGTCATGTGAATTTGGTATTCGTTCGATATTTTGATGAGATGTATGTTGTCTAGCCTCTAGTGGTGTTATGTGAACGTCGACTACATAACACTTCACCATTATTTGGGCCTAGAGGAAGGCATTGG